>NW_028167061.1:7500-110985 GCF_964263955.1 Coregonus lavaretus | reverse complement strand
TTAGGTCATCGTCAATATGTTAGGGCCATAGTCAATATGTTAGTCAATATGTTAGGGCCATAGTCAATATGTTAGGCCATCGTCAATGTGTTAGTCATTATGTTAGGCCATCGTCAATATGTTAGGCCATCGTCAATGTGTTAGTCAATCTGTTAGGCCATCGTCAATATGTTAGGTCATCGTCAATATGTTAGTCAATATGTTAGGCCATCGTCAATATGTTAGGCCATCGTAAATATGTTAGGCCATAGTCAATATGTTGGCCATTGTCAATATGTTAGGTCATCGTCAATATGTTAGGCCATCGTCAATATATTAGGTCATCGTCAATATGTTAGGCCATCGTCAATATGTTAGTCAATTTGATAGGCCATCATCATATGTTAGTGGCCATCGTCATATGTTAGGCCATCGTCAATATGTTAGGCCATCGTCAATATGTTAGGCCATCGTCAATATGTTAGTCAATATGTTAGGCCATCGTAAATATGTTAGGTCATCGTCAATATGTTAGTCAATATGTTAGGCCATCGTCAATATGTTAGGCCATCGTCAATATGTTAGTCAATATGTTAGGCCATCGTCAATATGTTAGGGTCATCGTCAATATGTTAGGCCATCGTCAATATGTTAGTCAATTTGTTAGGTCATCGTCAATCTGTTAGGCCATCGTCAATATGTTAGGCCATCGTCAATCTGTTAGGCCTTCGTCAATATGTTAGGCCATCATCAATATGTTAGTCAATATGTTAGGCCATCATCAATATGTTAGGCCATCGTCAATATGTTAGTCAATATGTTAGGCCATCATCAATATGTTAGGCCATAGTCAATATGTTAGGTCATCGTCAATATGTTAGTCAATATGTTAGGCCATCGTCAATATGTTAGGTCATCGTCAATATGTTAGGCCATAGTCAATATGTTAGTCAATATGTTAGGCCATAGTCAATATGTTAGGCCATCGTTAATATGTTAGGCCATCGTCAATATGTTAGTCAATATGTTAGGGCCATCGTCAATATGTTAGGCCATCGTCAATATGTTAGGCCATCGTAAAAATGTTAGGCATAGTCAATATGTTGGCCATTGTCAATATGTTAGGTCATCGTCAATATGTTAGGCCATCGTCAATATATTAGGTCATCGTCAATATGTTAGGTCATCGTCAATGTGTTAGTCAATATGTTAGGGCCATCTTCAATATTTTAGGCCATCGTCAATATGTTAGGTCCATCGTCAATATGTTAGGGCCATCGTCAATATGTTAGTCAATATGTTAGGCCATCATCAATATGTTAGGCCATCGTCAATATGTTAGGCCATCGTCAATATGTTAGGCCATCGTCAATATGTTAGGCCATCGTCAATATGTTAGTCAATATGTTAGGCCATCGTCAATATGTTAGGCCATCGTCAATATGTTAGGCCATCGTCAATATGTTAGGCCATCGTCAATATGTTAGTCAATATGTTAGGCCATAGTCAATATGTTAGGCCATCGTCAATATGTTAGGCAATCATCAATATGTTAGGCCATCGTCAATGTGTTAGTCAATATGTTAGGCCATCGTCAATATGTTAGGCCATCGTCAATGTGTTAGTCAATATGTTAGGTCATCGTCAATATGTTAGGTCATCGTCAATATGTTAGGCCATCGTCAATATGTTAGGTCATCGTCAATATGTTAGGCCATAGTCAATATGTTAGTCAATATGTTAGGCCATCGTCAATATGTTAGGTCATCGTCAATATGTTAGGCCATCGTCAATATGTTAGGTCATCGTCAATATGTTAGGCCATCGTCAATATGTTAGGCCATCGTCAATATGTTAGGTCCATCGTCAATATGTTAGGCCATCGTCAATATGTTAGTCAATATGTTAGGCCATCGTCAATATGTTAGGGCCATCGTCAATGTGTTAGTCAATATGTTAGGTCATCGTTCAATCTGTTAGGCCATCGTCAATATGTTAGGTCATCGTCAATCTGTTAGGCCATCGTCAATGTGTTAGTCAATATGTTAGGCCATCGTCAATATGTTAGGTCATCGTCAATATATTAGGTCATCGTCAATATGTTAGGCCATCGTCAATGTGTTAGTCAATATGTTAGGCCATCGTCAATATGTTAGGTCATCGTCAATATATTAGGTCATCGTCAATATGTTAGGGCCATCGTCAATCTGTTAGGCCATCGTCAATATGTTAGTCAATATGTTAGGGCCATCGTCAATGTGTTAGTCAATATGTTAGGTCATCGTCAATCTGTTAGGCCATCGTCAATATGTTAGGTCATCGTCAATCTGTTAGGCCATCGTCAATGTGTTAGTCAATATGTTAGGCCATCGTCAATATGTTAGGTCATCGTCAATATATTAGGTCATCGTCAATATGTTAGGCCATCGTCAATGTGTTAGTCAATATGTTAGGCCATCATCAATATGTTAGGCCATCGTCAATATGTTAGTCAATATGTTAGGCCACCGTCAATATGTTAGGCCATCATCAATATGTTAGGCCATCGTCAATGTGTTAGTCAATATGTTAGGCCATCGTCAATCTGTTAGGCCATCGTCAATATGTTAGTCAATATGTTAGGGCCATAGTCAATATGTTAGGCCATAGTCAATATGTTAGGCCATAGTCAATATGTTAGGCCATAGTCAATATGTTAGTCTATATGTTAGGCCATCATCAATATGTTAGGCCACCGTCAATATGTTAGTCAATATGTTAGGTCATCGTCAATATATTAGGTCATTGTCAATATGTTAGGTCATCGTCAATATATTAGGTCATTGTCAATATGTTAGGGCCATCGTCAATCTGTTAGGCCATCGTCAATATGTTAGTCAATATGTTAGGCCAGTCGTCAATATGTTAGGCCATCGTCAATATGTTAGGCCATCGTCAATATGTTAGGCCATACTCCCGAGTGGCGCAGTGGTCTAAGGCACTGCATCGCAGTGCTAGCTGTGCCACTAGAGATCCTGGTTCGAATCCAGGCTCTGCTGTAGCTGGCCGCAACCGGGGAGACCAATGGGGCGGCGCACAATTGGGCCCAGCGTCGTTCAGGGTAGGGGAGGGAATGGCCAGTGGGAGGTAGCTCAGTTGGTAGAGCATGGCGTTTGCAACGCCAGGGTTGTGGGTTCGATTCCCATGGGGGGGAGAAAGAATAATGTATGCACTAACTGTAAGTCGCTCTGGATAAGAGCGTCTGCTAAATGATGTAAATTTAAATGTAAGGCCATAGTCAATATGTTAGGCCATCGTCAATATGTTAGGCCATCGTCAATATGTTAGGCCATCGTCAATATGTTAGTCAATATGTTAGGGCCATCGTCAATATGTTAGGCCATCATCAATATGTTAGGCCATCGTCAATATGTTAGGCCATCATCAATATGTTAGTCAATATGTTAGGCCATCGTCAATGTGTTAGTCAATATGTTAGGCCATCGTCAATATGTTAGGCCATAGTCAATATGTTAGGCCACCGTCAATATGTTAGTCAATATGTTAGGCCATCGTCAATATGTTAGGCCATAGTCAATATGTTAGGGCCATCGTCAATATGTTAGGCCATCGTCAATATGTTAGTCAATATGTTAGGCCATCGTCAATATGTTAGGCCATCGTCAATATGTTAGGCCATCGTCAATATGTTAGTCAATATGTTAGGCCATCGTCAATATGTTAGGCCACCGTCAATATGTTAAGCCATAGTCAATATGTTAGGGCCATCGTCAATATGTTAGGCCATCGTCAATATGTTAGGCCATCGTCAATATGTTAGGCCATCGTCAATATGTTAGGACCATCGTCAATATGTTAGTCAATATGTTAGGCCATCGTCAATATGTTAGGCCATCATCAATATGTTAGGCCATCGTCAATGTGTTAGTCAATATGTTAGGCCATCGTCAATATGTTAGGCCATCGTCAATATGTTAGGCCATAGTCAATATGTTAGTCAATATGTTAGGCCATCGTCAATATGTTAGTCAATATGTTAGGGCCATCGTCAATATGTTAGGCCATCGTCAATATGTTAGGCCATAGTCAATATGTTAGGCCATAGTCAATATGTTAGGCCATAGTCAATATCTTAGTCAATATGTTAGGCCATAGTCAATATGTTAGGCCATAGTCAATATGTTAGTCAATATGTTAGGCCATCGTAAATATGTTAGGCCATCGTCAATATGTTAGTCAATATGTTAGGCCATCGTCAATGTGTTAGTCAATATGTTAGGCCATCATCAATATGTTAGGGCCACCGTCAATATGTTAGTCAATATGTTAGGCCATCGTCAATCTGTTAGGGCCATCGTCAATATGTTAGTCAATATGTTAGGGCCATCGTCAATATGTTAGGCCATCGTCAATATGTTAGGCCATAGTCAATATGTTAGGCCATAGTCAATATGTTAGTCAATATGTTAGGCCATCGTCAATATGTTAGGCCATCGTCAATATGTTAGGCCATAGTCAATATGTTAGGCCATCGTCAATCTGTTAGGCCATTGTCAATATGTTAGGCCTTCATCAATATGTTAGGCCATCGTCAATATGTTAGTGCCATCGTCAATATGTTAGGCCATCGTCAATATGTTAGGCCATCGTCAATATGTTAGTCAATATGTTAGGCCATCGTCAATATGTTAGGCCATCATCAATATGTTAGGCCATCGTCAATGTGTTAGTCAATATGTTAGGCCATCGGTCAATATGTTAGGCCATCGTCAATATGTTAGGCCATAGTCAATATGTTAGTTAATATGTTAGGCCATCGTCAATATGTTAGGCCATCGTCAATATGTTAGTCAATATGTTAGGCCATCGTCAATATGTTAGGCCATCGTCAATATGTTAGGCCATAGTCAATATGTTAGGCCATAGTCAATATGTTAGGCCATAGTCAATATGTTAGTCAATATGTTAGGCCATAGTCAATATGTTAGGCCATAGTCAATATGTTAGTCAATATGTTAGGCCCATCGTAAATATGTTAGGCCATCGTCAATATGTTAGTCAATATGTTAGGCCATCGTCAATGTGTTAGTCAATATGTTAGGCCATCATCAATATGTTAGGCCACCGTCAATATGTTAGTCAATATGTTAGGCCATAGTCAATATGTTAGGGCCATCGTCAATCTGTTAGGCCATCGTCAATATGTTAGGCCATCGTCAATCTGTTAGGCCATCGTCAATATGTTAGGCCATCGTCAATATGTTAGGCCATCGTCAATATGTTAGGCCATAGTCAATATGTTAGGCCATAGTCAATATGTTAGTCAATATGTTAGGCCATCGTCAATATGTTAGGCCATCGTCAATATGTTAGGGCCATAGTCAATATGTTAGGCCATCGTCAATATGTTAGACCATCGTCAATCTGTTAGGCCATTGTCAATATGTTAGGCCTTCATCAATATGTTAGGCCATCGTCAATATGTTAGGCCATCGTCAATATGTTAGGCCATCGTCAATATGTTAGGCAATATGTTAGGGCCATCGTCAATATGTTAGGCCATAGTCAATATGTTAGGCCATAGTCAATATGTTAGGCCATCGTCAATATGTTAGGCCATCGTCAATCTGTTAGGTAGCCATAGTCAGTCTGTCAATATATATACTATAATTTTTACATACTATATTCATGTCAGCTAAATAGCATATGTTATATTATAATATTATGAAATGATACCTGTAGATGTTTGAAGGTGAGGATGACAGGCTGGGCGAGGTGGTCTGTTGCTGGGTTACTGACCAGAGCTGTTACCACTTTGGAACTGATCTGGTAGCTAGGCAACGTAGCGGGCGGCGGTTGCTGTGTCTGTGTCGGTGAGGTACCGGAAGGAGTTGTTGACTAGATCTCTCCAAGGTCTTGTAACATACCAACCCAGCCAGAGCAAAACCTGGGAAGCACAGAAAGAAACAAGTTACTAGAATTTCTTGTAACTTTCCAAAAATGCCCAGGAAATCCTGGATTCCGCAGTTCCTGGTTTATTCCATGGAACCTTCCAACCAGGATACCTGAAAGAACCTGGGAATTTTTGGGAAAGTTACAAGAAATTCTAGTAACTTGTTTCTTTCTGTGCTTCCCAGGTTTTGCTCTGGCTGGGTTGGTATGTTACAAGACCTTGGAGAGATCTGTCAACAACTCCTTCCGGTACCCTCACCGACACAGACACAGCAACCGCCGCCGCTACGTTGCCTAGCTACCAGATCAGTTCCAAAGTGGTAACAGCTCTGGTCAGTAACCCAGCAACAGACCACCTCGCCCAGCCTGTCATCCTCACCTTCAAACATCTACAGGTATCATTTCATAATATTATAATATAACATATGCTATTTAGCTGACATGAATATAGTATGTAAAAATTATAGTATATTATGACAGACTGACTATGGCCTAACAGATTGACGATGGCCTAACATATTGACGATGGCCTAACATATTGACTATGGCCTAACATATTGACTATGGCCTAACATATTGACGATGGCCTAACATATTGCCTAACATATTGACGATGGCCTAACATATTGACGATGGGCCTAACATATTGACGATGGCCTAACATATTGATGAAGGCCTAACATATTGACAATGGCCTAACAGATTGACGATGGTCTAACATATTGACGATGGCCTAACATATTGACTATGGCCTAACATATTGACGATGGCCTAACATATTGACGATGGCCTAACATATTGACTAACATATTGACTATGGCCTAACATATTGACTATGGCCTAACATATTGACGATGGCCTAACATATTGACGATGGCCTAACATATTGACGATGGCCTAACAGATTGACGATGGCCTAACATATTGACGATGGCCTAACAGATTGACGATGGCCTAACATATTGACTATGGCCTAACATATTGACTAACATATTGACGGTGGCCTAACATATTGATGATGGCCTAACATATTGACTAACACATTGACGATGGCCTAACATATTGACTAACATATTGACGATGGCCTAACATATTTACGATGGCCTAACATATTGACTAACATATTGACTATGGCCTAACATATTGACTATGGCCTAACATATTGACTAACATATTGACTATGGCCTAACATATTGACTATGGCCTAACATATTGACTATGGCCTAACATATTGACGATGGCCTAACATATTGACGATGGCCTAACATATTGACTAACATATTGACGATGGCCTAACATATTGACGATGGCCTAACATATTAACTAACATATTGACTATGGCCTAACATATTGACGATGGCCTAACATATTGACGATGGCCTAACATATTGACTAACACATTGACGATGGCCTAACATATTGATGATGGCCTAACATATTGACGATGGCCTAACATATTGACTAACATATTGACGATGGCCTAACATATTGACGATGGCCTAACATATTGACGATGGCCTAACATATTGACGATGGCCTAACATATTGATGAAGGCCTAACATATTGACAATGGCCTAACAGATTGACGATGGCCTAACATATTGACTATGGCCTAACATATTGACGATGGCCTAACATATTGACGATGGCCTAACATATTGACTAACATATTGACTATGGCCTAACATATTGACTATGGCCTAACATATTGACGATGGCCTAACATATTGACGATGGCCTAACATATTGACTAACATATTGACGATGGCCTAACAGATTGACGATGGCCTAACATATTGACTAACATATTGACGGTGGCCTAACATATTGATGATGGCCTAACATATTGACTAACACATTGACGATGGCCTAACATATTGACTAACATATTGACGATGGCCTAACATATTTACGATGGCCTAACATATTGACTAACATATTGACTATGGCCTAACATATTGACTATGGCCTAACATATTGACTAAGATATTGACTATGGCCTAACATATTGACTATGGCCTAACATATTGACTATGGCCTAACATATTGACGATGGCCTAACATATTGACGATGGCCTAACATATTGACTAACATATTGACGATGGCCTAACATATTGACTAACATATTGACTATGGCCTAACATATTGACGATGGCCTAACATATTGACGATGGCCTAACATATTGACTAACACATTGACGATGGCCTAACATATTGATGATGGCCTAACATATTGACGATGGCCTAACATATTGACTAACATATTGACGATGGCCTAACATATTGACGATGGCCTAACATATTGACGATGGCCTAACATATTGACGATGGCCTAACATATTGACGATGGCCTAACATATTGACTATGGCTTAACATATTGACGGTGGCCTAACATATTGACGATGGCCTAACATATTGACTAACATATTGACGATGGCCTAACATATTGACGATGGCCTAACATATTGACGATGGCCTAACATATTGACTAACATATTGACGATGGCCTAACATATTGACGATGGCCTAACATATTGACTATGGCCTAACATATTGACGATGGCCTAACATATTGACTAACATATTGACGGTGGCCTAACATATTGACTATGGCCTAACATATTGACGATGGCCTAACATATTGACTAACACATTGACGATGGCCTAACATATTGACTAACATATTGATGATGGCCTAACATATTGACGATGGCCTAACATATTGATGATGGCCTAACATATTGACGATGGCCTAACATATTGACTAACATATTGACGATGGCCTAACATATTGACGATGGCCTAACATATTGACGATGGCCTAACATATTGACTATGGCCTTACATTTAAATTTACATCATTTAGCAGACGCTCTTATCCAGAGCGACTTACAGTTAGTGCATACATTATTCTTTCTCCCCCCCATGGGAATCGAACCCACAACCCTGGCGTTGCAAACGCCATGCTCTACCAACTGAGCTACCTCCCACTGGCCATTCCCTCCCCTACCCTGAACGACGCTGGGCCAATTGTGCGCCGCCCCATTGGTCTCCCGGTTGCGGCCAGCTACAGCAGAGCCTGGATTCGAACCAGGATCTCTAGTGGCACAGCTAGCACTGCGATGCAGTGCCTTAGACCACTGCGCCACTCGGGAGTATGGCCTAACATATTGACGATGGCCTAACATATTGACGATGGCCTAACATATTGACGATGGCCTAACATATTGACTAACATATTGACGATGGCCTAACAGATTGACGATGGCCTAACATATTGACAATGACCTAATATATTGACGATGACCTAACATATTGACAATGACCTAATATATTGACGATGACCTAACATATTGACTAACATATTGACGGTGGCCTAACATATTGATGATGGCCTAACATATAGACTAACATATTGACTATGGCCTAACATATTGACTATGGCCTAACATATTGACTATGGCCTAACATATTGACTATGGCCTAACATATTGACTAACATATTGACGATGGCCTAACAGATTGACGATGGCCTAACATATTGACTAACACATTGACGATGGCCTAACATATTGATGATGGCCTAACATATTGACGGTGGCCTAACATATTGACTAACATATTGACGATGGCCTAACATATTGATGATGGCCTAACATATTGACTAACACATTGACGATGGCCTAACATATTGACGATGACCTAATATATTGACGATGACCTAACATATTGACGATGGCCTAACATATTGACTAACACATTGACGATGGCCTAACAGATTGACGATGACCTAACATATTGACGATGGCCTAACAGATTGACGATGACCTAACATATTGACTAACACATTGACGATGGCCTAACATATTGACTAACATATTGACGATGGCCTAACAGATTGACGATGGCCTAACATATTGACGATGACCTAATATATTGACGATGACCTAACATATTGACGATGGCCTAACATATTGACTAACACATTGACGATGGCCTAACATATTGACGATGACCTAATATATTGACGATGACCTAACATATTGACGATGGCCTAACATATTGACTAACACATTGACGATGGCCTAACAGATTGACGATGACCTAACATATTGACGATGGCCTAACAGATTGACGATGACCTAACATATTGACTAACACATTGACGATGGCCTAACATATTGACGATGGCCTAACATATTGACTAACATATTGACGATGGCCTAACATATTGACGATGGCCTAACATATTGACGATGGCCTAACATATTGACGATGGCCTAACATATTGACGATGACCTAACATATTGACGATGGCCTAACATATTGACGATGACCTAACATATTGACGATGGCCTAACATATTGACTAACATATTGACTATGGCCTAACATATTGACGATGACCTAACATATTGACGATGGCCTAACATATTGACGATGACCTAACATATTGACGATGACCTAACATATTGACTAACACATTGACGATGGCCTAACATATTGACGATGGCCTAACATATTGACTAACACATTGACGATGGCCTAACATATTGATGATTGCCTAACATATTGACGATGGCCTAACATATTGACTATGGCCTAACATATTGACTAACATATTGACGATGGCCTAACATATTGACGATGGCCTAACATATTGACGATGGCCTAACATATTGACGATGGCCTAACATATTGACTAACATATTGACGATGGCCTAACATATTGACGATGGCCTAACATATTGACGATGGCCTAACATATTGACGATGGCCTAACATATTGATGATGGCCTAACATATTGACTAACATATTGACGATGGCCTAACATATTGACGATGGCCTAACATATTGACGATGGCCTAAAATATTGAAGATGGCCTAACATATTGACTAACACATTGACGATGACCTAACATATTGACGATGACCTAATATATTGACGATGGCCTAACATATTGACGATGACCTAACATATTGACAATGGCCAACATATTGACTATGGCCTAACATTTTTACGATGGCCTAACATATTGACGATGGCCTAACATATTGACGATGGCCTAACATATTGACTAACATATTGACGATGGCCTAACATATTAACGATGGCCTAACATATTGACTATGGCCTAACATATTGACTAACATATTGACTATGGCCTAACATATTGACGATGACCTAACATATTGACGATGGCCTAACATATTGACTAACATATTGACGATGACCTAACATATTGACTATGGCCTAACATATTGATGATGGCCTAACATATTGACTAACATATTGACGATGGCCTAACATATTGATGATGGCCTAACATATTGACTAACATATTGATGATGGCCTAACATATTGACGAAGGCCTAACAGATTGACGATGGCCTAACATATTGACGATGGCCTAACAGATTGACGATGACCTAACAAATTGACTAACATATTGACGATGGCCTAACATATTGACGATGACCTAACATATTGACGATGGCCTAACATATTGACTAACATATTGACGATGGCCTAACATATTGACGATGGCCTAACATATTGACTAACATATTGACGATGACCTAACATATTTACGATGGCCTAACATATTGACTAACATATTGACGATGGCCTAACATATTGACGATGGCCTAACATATTGACGATGGCCTAACATATTGACGATGGCCTAACATATTGATGATGGCCTATCAAATTGACTAACATATTGACGATGGCCTAACATATTGACGATGACCTAATATATTGACGATGGCCTAACATATTGACGATGACCTAACATATTGACAATGGCCAACATATTGACTATGGCCTAACATATTTACGATGGCCTAACATATTGACGATGGCCTAACATATTGACTAACATATTGACGATGACCTAACATATTGACGATGGCCTAACAGATTGACTAACACATTGACGATGGCCTAACATATTGACGATGGCCTAACATAATGACTAACACATTGACGATGGCCTAACATATTGACTATGGCCTAACATATTGACTAACATATTGACTATGGCCTAACATATTGACGATGACCTAACATATTGACGATGGCCTAACATATTGACTAACATATTGACGATGACCTAACATATTGACTATGGCCTAACATATTGATGATGGCCTAACATATTGACTAACATATTGACGATGGCCTAACATATTAATGATGGCCTAACATATTGACTAACATATTGATGATGGCCTAACATATTGACGAAGGCCTAACAGATTGACGATGGCCTAACATATTGACGATGGCCTAACAGATTGACGATGACCTAACAAATTGACTAACATATTGACGATGGCCTAACATATTGACGATGACCTAACATATTGACGATGGCCTAACATATTGACTAACATATTGACGATGGCCTAACATATTGACGATGGCCTAACATATTGACTAACATATTGACGATGACCTAACATATTGACGATGGCCTAACATATTGACTAACATATTGACGATGGCCTAACATATTGATGATGGCCTAACATATTGACGATGGCCTAACATATTGACGATGGCCTAACATATTGATGATGGCCTAACATATTGACTAACATATTGACGATGGCCTAACATATTGACGATGACCTAATATATTGACGATGGCCTAACATATTGACGATGACCTAACATATTGACAATGGCCAACATATTGATTATGGCCTAACATATTTACGATGGCCTAACATATTGACGATGGCCTAACATATTGACGATGGCCTAACATATTGACTAACATACTGACGATGACCTAACATATTGACGATGGCCTAACAGATTGACTAACACATTGACGATGGCCTAACATATTGACGATGGCCTAACATAATGACTAACACATTGACGATGGCCTAACATATTGACTATGGCCTAACATATTGACTAACATATTGACTATGGCCTAACATATTGACGATTACCTAACATATTGACGATGGCCTAACATATTGACTAACATATTGACGATGACCTAACATATTGACTATGGCCTAACATATTGATGATGGCCTAACATATTGACTAACATATTGACGATGGCCTAACATATTAATGATGGCCTAACATATTGACTAACATATTGATGATGGCCTAACATATTGACGAAGGCCTAACAGATTGACGATGGCCTAACATATTGACGATGGCCTAACAGATTGACGATGACCTAACAAATTGACTAACATATTGACGATGGCCTAACATATTGACGATGACCTAACATATTGACGATGGCCTAACATATTGACTAACATATTGACGATGGCCTAACATATTGACGATGGCCTAACATATTGACGATGGCCTAACATATTGACTAACATATTGACGATGACCTAACATATTGACGATGGCCTAACATATTGACTAACACATTGACGATGGCCTAACATATTGATGATGGCCTAACATATTGACTATGGCCTAACATTTTGACGATGGCCTAACATATTGACGATAGCCTAACCTATTGACCAACATATTGACTATGGCCTAACATATTGACTAACATATTGACGATGGCCTAACATATTGACGATGACCTAACATATTGACGATGGCCTAACATATTGACTAACATATTGACGATGGCCTAACATATTGACGATGGCCTAACATATTGACGATGGCCTAACATACAGTGGGAAAAAAAATTATTTAGTCAGCCACCAATTGTGCAAGTTCTCCCACTTAAAAAGATCAGAGATGCCTGTAATTTTCATCATAGGTACACGTCAACTATGACAGACAAAATGAGAAGAAAAAAATCCAGAAAATCACATTGTAGGATTTTTAATGAATTTATTTGCAAATTATGGTGGAAAATAAGTATTTGGTCAATAACAAAAGTTTCTCAATACTTTGTTATATACCCTTTGTTGGCAATGACACAGGTCAAACATTTTCTGTAAGTCTTCACAAGGTTTTCACACACTGTTGCTGGTATTTTGGCCCATTCCTCCATGCAGATCTCCTCTAGAGCAGTGATGTTTTGGGGCTGTCGCTGGGCAACACGGACTTTCAACTCCCTCCAAAGATTTTCTATGGGGTTGAGATCTGGAGACTGGCTAGGCCACTCCAGGACCTTGAAATGCTTCTTACGAAGCCACTCCTTCAATGCCCGGGCGGTGTGTTTGGGATCATTGTCATGCTGAAAGACCCAGCCACGTTTCATCTTTAACGCCCTTGCTGATGGAAGGAGGTTTTCACTCAAAATCTCACAATACATGGCCCCATTCATTCTTTCCTTTACACGGATCAGTCGTCCTGGTCCCTTTGCAGAAAAACAGCCCCAAAGCATGATGTTTCCACCCCCATGCTTCACAGTAGGTATGGTGTTCTTTGGATGCAACTCAGCATTCTTTGTCCTCCAAACACGACGAGTTGAGTTTTTACCAAAAAGTTCTATTTTGGTTTCATCTGACCATATGACATTCTCCCAATCCTCTTCTGGATCATCCAAATGCACTCTAGCAAACTTCAGATGGGCTTGGACATGTACTGGCTTAAGCAGGGGGACACGTTTCGCACTGCAGGATTTGAGTCCCTGGCGGCGTAGTGTGTTACTGATGGTAGGCTTTGTTACTTTGGTCCCAGCTCTCTGCAGGTCATTCACTAGGTCCCCCCGTGTGGTTCTGGGATTTTTTCTCAGCGTTCTTGTGATCATTTTGACCCCACAGGGTGAGATCTTGCGTGGAGCCCCAGATCGAGGGAGATTATCAGTGGTCTTGTATGTCTTTCATTTCCTAATAATTGCTACCACAGTTGATTTCTTCAAACCAAGCTGCTTACCTATTGCAGATTCAGTCTTCCCAGCCTGTTGCAGGTCTACAATTTTGTTTCTGGTGTCCTTTGACAGCTCTTTGGTCTTGGCCATAGTGGAGTTTGGAGTGTGACTGTTTGAGGTTGTGGACAGGTGTCTTTTATACTGATAACAAGTTCAAACAGGTGCCATTAATACAGGTAACGAGTGGAGGACAGAGGAGCCTCTTAAAGAAGAAGTAACAGGTCTGTGAGAGCCAGAAATCTTGCTTGTTTGTAGGTGACCAAATACTTATTTTCCACCATAATTTGCAAATAAATTCATTAAAAATCCTACAATGTGATTTTCTGGATTTTTTTTCTCTCAATTTGTCTGTCATAGTTGAAGTGTACCTATGATGAAAATTACAGGCCTCTCTCATCTTTTTAAGTGGGAGAACTTGCACAATTGGTGGCTGACTAAATACTTTTTTTCCCCACTGTATTGACTAACATATTGACGATGACCTAACATATTGACGATGGCCTAACATATTGACTAACACATTGACGATGGCCTAACATATTGACGATGGCCTAACATATTGACGATGGCCTAACATATTGACGATGGCCTAAAATATTGATGATGGCCTAACATATTGACTATGGCCTAACATATTGACGATGACCTAACATATTGACTATGGCCTAACATATTGATGATGGCCTAACATATTGACTAACATATTGACGATGGCCTAACATATTGATGATGGCCTAACATATTGACTAACATATTGATGATGGCCTAACATATTGACGAAGGCCTAACAGATTGACGATGGCCTAACATATTGACGATGGCCTAACAGATTGACGATGACCTAACAAATTGACTAACATATTGACGATGGCCTAACATATTGACGATGACCTAACATATTGACGATGGCCTAACATATTGACTAACATATTGACGATGGCCTAACATATTGACGATGGCCTAACATATTGACGATGGCCTAACATATTGACTAACATATTGACGATGACCTAACATATTGACGATGGCCTAACATATTGACTAACACATTGACGATGGCCTAACATATTGACGATGGCCTAACATATTGATGATGGCCTAACATATTGACTATGGCCTAACATATTGACGATGGCCTAACATATTGACGATAGCCTAACCTATTGACCAACATATTGACTATGGCCTAACATATTGACTAACATATTGACGATGGCCTAACATATTGACTAACATATTGACGATGACCTAACATATTGACGGTGGCCTAACATATTGATGATGGCCTAACATATTGACTAACATATTGACGATGGCCTAACATATTGATGATGGCCTAACATATTGACTAACATATTGACGATGGCCTAACATATTGACTAACATATTGACTATGGCCTAACATATTGATGATGGCCTAACATATTGACGATGGCCTAACATATTGACGATGGCCTAACATATTGACTAACATATTGACGATGGCCTAACATATTGATGATGGCCTAACATATTGACGATGGCCTAACATATTGACGATGGCCTAACATATTGACTATGGCCTAACATATTGACGATGGCCTAACATATTGACGATGGCCTAACATATTGACGATGGCCTAACATATTGACGATGGCCTAACAGATTGACTAACATATTGACGATGGCCTAACATATTGACGATGGCCTAACATATTGACGATGGCCTAACATATTGACGATGGCCTAACATATTGACGATGGCCTAACAGATTGACGATGGCCTAACATATTGACTAACATATTGACGATGGCCTAACATATTGACGATGGCCTAACATATTGACTAACATATTGATGATGGCCTAACATATTGACTAACATATTGACGATGGCCTAACATATTGACGATGGCCTAACATATTGACTATGGCCTAACATATTGACGATGGCCTAACATATTGACGATGGCCTAACATATTGACGATGGCCTAACATATTGACGATGGCCTAACAGATTGACGATGGCTAACATATTGACAATGGCCTAACATATTGACTATGGCCTAACAGATTGACGATGGCCTAACATATTGACTAACATATTGACGATGGCCATTTACATTACATTCACGTCATTTAGCAGACGCTCTTATCCAGAGCGACTTACAAATAGGTGCATTCACCTTATAGCCAGTGGGTTAACCACTTTACAACGTTTTTTTATTTTAATTTTAATTTTAATTTTTAATTTAAATTTTTTTTGGGGGGGGGGTTGGACTAAAGGGTGGGGGGGGGGGGGTTAGGTATTCCTTAAAGAGGTGGGGTTTCAAATGTCTCCGGAAGGTGGTGAGTGACTCCGCTGTCCTGGCGTCGTGAGGGAGCTTGTTCCACCATTGGGGTGCCAGAGCAGCGAACAGTTTTGACTGGGCTGAGCGGGAACTATGCTTCCGCAGAGGTAGGGGAGCCAGCAGGCCAGAGGTGGATGAACGCAGTGCCCTCGTTTGGGTGTAGGGACTGATCAGAGCCTGAATGTACGGGGGTGCCGTTCACCTCACAGCTCCGTAGGCAAGCACCATGGTCTTGTAGCAGATGCGAGCTTCAACTGGAAGCCAGTGGAGTGTGCGGAGGAGCGGGGTGACGTGAGAGAACTTGGGAAGGTTGAACACCAGACAGGCTGCGGCATTCTGGATGAGTTGTAGGGGTTTAATGGCACAGGCAGGGAGCCCAGCCAACAGCGAGTTGCAGTAATCCAGACGGGAGATGACAAGTGCCTGGATTAGGACCTGTGCCGCTTCCTGTGTAAGGCAGGGTCGTACTCTCCGAATGTTGTAGAGCATGAACCTACAGGATCGGGTCACCGCCTTGATGTTAGCGGAGAACGACAGGGTGTTGTCCAGGGTCACGCCAAGGCTCTTCGCACTCTGGGAGGAGGACACAACGGAGTTGTCAACCGTGATGGCGAGATCATGGAACGGGCAGTCCTTCCCCGGGAGGAAGAGCAGCTCCGTCTTGCCGAGGTTCAGCTTGAGCTTGATGACCTAACATATTGACGATGACCTAACATATTGACGATGGCCTAACATATTGACTAACATATTGACGATGGCCTAACATATTGACGATGGCCTAACATATTGACTAACATATTGACGATAGCCTAACATATTGACGATGGCCTAACATATTGACGATGGCCTAACAGATTGACTAACATATTGACGATGGCCTAACATATTGACGATGGCCTAACAGATTGACTAACATATTGACGATGGCCTAACATATTGACGATGGCCTAACATATTGACGATGGCCTAACAGATTGACGATGGCCTAATATATTGACTAACATATTGACGATGTCCTAACATATTCACGATGGCCTAACATATTGACTAACATATTGACGATGGCCTAACGTATTGACGATGGCCTAACATATTGACTATGGCCTAACATATTGACGATGGCCTAACATATTGACGATGGCCTAACATATTGACGATGGCCTAACATATTGACGATGGCCTAACATATTGACGATGGCCTAACAGATTGACGATGGCCTAACATATTGACTAACATATTGACGATGGCCTAACATATTGACGATGGCCTAACATATTGACGATGGCCTAACAGCATGACGATGGCCTAACATATTGACTAACATATTGACGATGGCCTAACATATTGACGATGGCCTAACATATTGACTAACATATTGACGATGGCCTAACATATTGACGATGGCCTAACATATTGACTAACATATTGACGATGGCCTAACATATTGACGAAGGCCTAAGATATTGACGATGGCCTAACAGATTGACTAACATATTGACGATGGCCTAACATATTGACGATGGCCTAACATATTGACGATGGCCTAACAGATTGACGATGGCCTAACATATTGACTAACATATTGACGATGGCCTAACATATTGACGATGGTCTAACATATTGACTAACATATTGACGATGGCCTAACATATTGACTAACATATTGACGATGGCCTAACATATTGACGATGGCCTAACATATTGACTAACATATTGACGATGGCCTAACATATTGACTAACATATTGACGATGGCCTAACATATTGACGATGGCCTAACATATTGACTATGGCCTAACATATTGACGATGGCCTAACATATTGACGATGGCCTAACATATTGACGATGGCCTAACATATTGACGATGGCCTAACATATTGACGATGGCCTAACATATTGACGATGGCCTAACATATTGACGATGGCCTAACATATTGACGATGGCCTAACATATTGACGATGGCCTAACATACATTTACATTACATTCACGTCATTTAGCAGACGCTCTTATCCAGAGCGACTTACAAATAGGTGCATTCACCTTATAGCCAGTGGGATAACCACTTTACAACGTTTTTTAATTTTAATTTTAATTTTAATTTTTTATTTTATTTTTTTTGGGGGGGGGGGGGGGGGGTTGGACTACAGGGTGGGGGGGGGGGGTTAGGTATTCCTTAAAGAGGTGGGGTTTCAAATGTCTCCGGAAGGTGGTGAGTGACTCCGCTGTCCTGGCGTCGTGAGGGAGCTTGTTCCACCATTGGGGTGCCAGAGCAGCGAACAGTTTTGACTGGGCTGAGCGGGAACTATGCTTCCACAGAGGTAGGGGAGCCAGCAGGCCAGAGGTGGATGAACGCAGTGCCCTCGTTTGGTTGTAGGGACTGATCAGAGCCTGAATGTACGGGGGTGCCGTTCACCTCACAGCTCCGTAGGCAAGCACCATGGTCTTGTAGCAGATGCGAGCTTCAACTGGAAGCCAGTGGAGTGTGCGGAGGAGCGGGGTGACGTGAGAGAACTTGGGAAGGTTGAACACCAGACAGGCTGCGGCATTCTGGATGAGTTGTAGGGGTTTAATGGCACAGGCAGGGAGCCCAGCCAACAGCGAGTTGCAGTAATCCAGACGGGAGATGACAAGTGCCTGGATTAGGACCTGTGCCGCTTCCTGTGTAAGGCAGGGTCGTACTCTCCGAATGTTGTAGAGCATGAACCTACAGGATCGGGTCACCGCCTTGATGTTAGCGGAGAACGACAGGGTGTTGTCCAGGGTCACGCCAAGGCTCTTCGCACTCTGGGAGGAGGACACAACGGAGTTGTCAACCGTGATGGCGAGATCATGGAACGGGCAGTCCTTCCCCGGGAGGAAGAGCAGCTCCGTCTTGCCGAGGTTCAGCTTGAGCTTGATGACCTAACATATTGACGATGACCTAACATATTGACGATGGCCTAACATATTGACTATGGCCTAACATATTGACTATGGCCTAACATATTGACGATGACCTAACATATTGACGATGGCCTAACATATTGACTATGGCCTAACATATTGACGATGGCCTAACATATTGACTAACATATTGACGATGGCCTAACATATTGACGATGGCCTAACATATTGACTAACATATTGACGATGGCCTAACATATTGACGATGGCCTAACATATTAACGATGGCCTAACATATTGACGATGGCCTAACATATTGACGATGGCCTAACACATTGACGATGGCCTAACATATTGACTATGGCCTAACATATGGCCTAACATATTGACGATGGCCTAACACATTGACTAACATATTGACGATGGCCTAACATATTGACGATGGCCTAACATATTGACGATGGCCTAACATATTGACGATGGCCTAACATATTGACGATGGCCTAACATATTGACTAACATATTGACTATGGCCTAACATATTGACGATGGCCTAACATATTGACTAACATATTGACGATGGCCTAACATATTGACTAACATATTGACGATGGCCTAACATATTGACGATGGCCTAACATATTGACTATGGCCTAACATATTGACGATGGCCTAACATATTGACGATGGCCTAACATATTGACGATGGCCTAACACATTGACGATGGCCTAACATATTGACTATGGCCTAACATATGGCCTAACATATTGACGATGGCCTAACACATTGACTAACATATTGACGATGGCCTAACATATTGACGATGGCCTAACATATTGACGATGGCCTAACATATTGACTAACATATTGACTATGGCCTAACATATTGACGATGACCTAACATATTGACTATGGCCTAACATATTGATGATGGCCTAACATATTGATGATGGCCTAACATATTGACGATGGCCTAACATATTGACTAACATATTGACTATGGCCTAACATATTGACGATGGCCTAACATATTGACTAACATATTGACTATGGCCTAACATATTGACGATGGCCTAACATATTGACGATGGCCTAACATATTGACTAACATATTGACTATGGCCTAACATATTGACGATGACCTAACATATTGACTATGGCCTAACATATTGACGATGGCCTAACATATTGACGATGGCCTAACATATTGACGATGGCCTAACATATTGACTAACATATTGACTATGGCCTAACATATTGACGATGGCCTAACATATTGACTAACATATTGACTATGGCCTAATATATTGACGATGGCCTAACATATTGACGATGGCCTAACATATTGACTAACATATTGACTATGGCCTAACATATTGACGATGACCTAACATATTGACTATGGCCTAACATATTGACGATGGCCTAACATATTGACGATGGCCTAACATATTGACAATGGCCTAACATATTGACTAACATATTGACTATGGCCTAACATATTGACGATGGCCTAACATATTGACTAACATATTGACTATGGCCTAACATATTGACGATGGCCTAACATATTGACGATGGCCTAACATATTGACTAACATATTGACTATGGCCTAACATATTGACGATGACCTAACATATTGACTATGGCCTAACATATTGACGATGGCCTAACATATTGACGATGGCCTAACATATTGACGATGGCCTAACATATTGACTAACATATTGACTATGGCCTAACATATTGACGATGGCCTAACATATTGACTAACATATTGACTATGGCCTAACATATTGAGGATGGCCTAACATATTGACGATGGCCTAACATATTGACTAACATATTGACTATGGCCTAACATATTGACGATGGCCTAACATATTGACTAACATATTGACTATGGCCTAAGATATTGACGATGGCCTAACATATTGACTAACATATTGACTATGGCCTAACATATTGACGATGGCCTAACATATTGACGATGGCCTAACAGATTGACGATGGCCTAACATATTGACTAACATATTGACTATGGCCTAACATATTGACGATGGCCTAACATATTGACGATGGCCTAACATATTGACTAACATATTGACTATGGCCTAACATATTGACGATGACCTAACATATTGACTATGGCCTAACATATTGACGATGGCCTAACATATTGACGATGGCCTAACATATTGACGATGGCCTAACATATTGACTAACATATTGACTATGGCCTAACATATTGACGATGGCCTAACATATTGACTAACATATTGACTATGGCCTAACATATTGACGATGGCCTAACATATTGACGATGGCCTAACATATTGACTAACATATTGACTATGGCCTAACATATTGACGATGACCTAACATATTGACTATGGCCTAACATATTGACGATGGCCTAACATATTGACGATGGCCTAACATATTGACGATGGCCTAACATATTGACTAACATATTGACTATGGCCTAACATATTGACGATGGCCTAACATATTGACGATGGCCTAACATATTGACTAACATATTGACTATGGCCTAACATATTGACGATGACCTAACATATTGACTATGGCCTAACATATTGACGATGGCCTAACATATTGACGATGGCCTAACATATTGACGATGGCCTAACATATTGACTAACATATTGACTATGGCCTAACATATTGACGATGGCCTAACATATTGACTAACATATTGACTATGGCCTAAAATATTGACGATGGCCTAACATATTGACGATGGCCTAACATATTGACTAACATATTGACTATGGCCTAACATATTGACGATGGCCTAACATATTGACTAACATATTGACTATGCCCTAACATATTGACGATGGCCTAACATATTGACGATGGCCTAACATATTGACTAACATATTGACTATGGCCTAACATATTGACGATGGCCTAACATATTGACTAACATATTGACTATGGCCTAAGATATTGACGATGGCCTAACATATTGACTAACATATTGACTATGGCCTAACATATTGACGATGGCCTAACATATTGACTAAGGCCTAACATATTGACGATGGCCTAACATATTGACGATGGCCTAACATATTGACGATGGCGTAACATATTGACGATGGCCTAACATATTGACTATGGCCTAACATATTGACGATGGCCTAACATATTGACGATGGCCTAACACATTGACTAACATATTGACGATGGCCTAACATATTGACGATGGCCTAACATATGGCCTAACATATTGACTATGGCCTAACATATTGACGATGGCCTAACATATTGACTATGGCCTAACATATTGACGATGGCCTAACATATTGACGATGGCCTAACATATTGACGATGGCCTAACATATTGACGATGGCCTAACATATTGACTATGGCCTAACATATTGACGATGGCCTAACATATTGACGATGGCCTAACACATTGACTAACATATTGACGATGGCCTAACATATTGACTATGGCCTAACATATTGACGATGGCCTAACATATTGACTAACATGTTGACTATGGCCTAAGATATTGACGATGGCCTAACATATTGACTAACATATTGACTATGGCCTAACATATTGACGATGGCCTAACATATTGACTAACATATTGACTATGGCCTAACATATTGACGATGGCCTAACATATTGACGATGGCCTAACATATTGACTAACATATTGACTATGGCCTAACATATTGACGATGACCTAACATATTGACTATGGCCTAACATATTGACGATGGCCTAACATATTGACGATGGCCTAACATATTGACGATGGCCTAACATATTGACTAACATATTGACTATGGCCTAACATATTGACGATGGCCTAACATATTGACTAACATATTGACTATGGCCTAACATATTGACGATGGCCTAACATATTGACGATGGCCTAACATATTGACTAACATATTGACTATGGCCTAACATATTGACGATGGCCTAACATATTGACTAACATATTGACTATGCCCTAACATATTGACGATGGCCTAACATATTGACGATGGCCTAACATATTGACTAACATATTGACTATGGCCTAACATATTGACGATGGCCTAACATATTGACTAACATATTGACTATGGCCTAAGATATTGACGATGGCCTTACATATTGACTAACATATTGACTATGGCCTAACATATTGACGATGGCCTAACATATTGACTATGGCCTAACATATTGACGATGGCCTAACATATTGACGATGGCCTAACATATTGACGATGGCCTAACATATTGACGATGGCCTAACATATTCACTATGGCCTAACATATTGACGATGGCCTAACATAATAATAATAATAATAATAATATGCCATTTAGCAGACGCTTTTATCCAAAGCGACTTACAGTCGTGCCGTGCATACATTTTTTTTGTGTATGGGTGGTCCCGGGGTTCGAACCCACTACCTTGGCGTTACAAGCGCCGTGCTCTACCAGCTGAGCTACAGAGGACCAACATATTGACGATGGCCTAACACATTGACTAACATATTGACGATGGCCTAACATATTGACGATGGCCTAACATATGGCCTAACATATTGACTATGGCCTAACATATTGACGATGGCCTAACATATTGACTATGGCCTAACATATTGACGATGGCCTAACATATTGACGATGGCCTAACATATTGACGATGGCCTAACATATTGACGATGGCCTAACATATTGACTATGGCCTAACATATTGACGATGGCCTAACATATTGACGATGGCCTAACACATTGACTAACATATTGACGATGGCCTAACATATTGACTATGGCCTAACATATTGACGATGGCCTAACATATTGACTAACATATTGACTATGGCCTAAGATATTGACGATGGCCTAACATATTGACTAACATATTGACTATGGCCTAACATATTGACGATGGCCTAACATATTGACTATGGCCTAACATATTGACGATGGCCTAACATATTGACGATGGCCTAACATATTGACGATGGCCTAACATATTGACGATGGCCTAACATATTGACTATGGCCTAACATATTGACGATGGCCTAACATATTGACGATGGCCTAACACATTGACTAACATATTGACGATGGCCTAACATATTGACGATGGCCTAACATATTGACGATGGCCTAACATATTGACGATGGCCTAACATATTGACGATGGCCTAACACATTGACTAACATATTGACGATGGCCTAACATATTGACGATGGCCTAACATATTGACGATGGCCTAACATATTGACTATGGCCTAACACATTGACTAACATATTGACTATGGCCTAACATATTGACGATGGCCTAACATATTGACGATGGCCTAACATATTGACTAACATATTGACTATTTCCTAACATATTGACGATGGCCTAACATATTGACGATGGCCTAACATATTGACTAACATATTGACTATGGCCTAACATATTGACGATGACCTAACATATTGACTATGGCCTAACATATTGACGATGGCCTAACATATTGACGATGGCCTAACATATTGACGATGGCCTAACATATTGACTAACATATTGACTATGGCCTAACATATTGACGATGGCCTAACATATTGACTAACATATTGACTATGGCCTAACATATTGACGATGGCCTAACATATTGACGATGGCCTAACATATTGACTAACATATTGACTATGGCCTAACATATTGACGATGGCCTAACATATTGACTAACATATTGACTATGTCCTAACATATTGACGATGGCCTAACATATTGACGATGGCCTAACATATTGACTAAAATATTGACTATGGCCTAACATATTGAAGATGGCCTAACATATTGACTAACATATTGACTATGGCCTAAGATATTGACGATGGCCTAACATATTGACTAACATATTGACTATGGCCTAACATATTGACGATGGCCTAACATATTGACTATGGCCTAACATATTGACGATGGCCTAACATATTGACGATGGCCTAACATATTGACGATGGCCTAACATATTGACGATGGCCTAACACATTGACTAACATATTGACGATGGCCTAACATATTGACGATGGCCTAACATATGGCCTAACATATTGACTATGGCCTAACATATTGACGATGGCCTAACATATTGACTATGGCCTAACATATTGACGATGGCCTAACATATTGACGATGGCCTAACACATTGACTAACATATTGACGATGGCCTAACATATTGACTATGGCCTAACATATTGACGATGGCCTAACATATTGACTAACATATTGACGATGGCCTAACATATTGACGATGGCCTAACATATGGCCTAACATATTGACTATGGCCTAACATATTGACGATGGCCTAACATATTGACTATGGCCTAACATATTGACGATGGCCTAACATATTGACGATGGCCTAACACATTGACTAACATATTGACGATGGCCTAACATATTGACGATGGCCTAACATATTGACGATGGCCTAACATATTGACGATGGCCTAACATATTGACGATGGCCTAACATATTGACTATGGCCTAACATATTGACGATGGCCTAACATATTGACGATGGCCTAACACATTGACTAACATATTGACGATGGCCTAACATATTGACGATGGCCTAACATATTGACGATGGCCTAACATATTGACGATGGCCTAACATATTCACTATGGCCTAACATATTGACGATGGCCTAACATATTGACGATGGCCTAACACATTGACTAACATATTGACGATGGCCTAACATATTGACGATGGCCTAACATATGGCCTAACATATTGACTATGGCCTAACATATTGACGATGGCCTAACATATTGACTATGGCCTAACATATTGACGATGGCCTAACATATTGACGATGGCCTAACATATTGACGATGGCCTAACATATTGACGATGGCCTAACATATTGACGATGGCCTAACATATTGACTAACATATTGACTATGGCCTAACATATTGACGATGACCTAACATATTGACTATGGCCTAACATATTGACGATGGCCTAACATATTGACGATGGCCTAACATATTGACGATGGCCTAACATATTGACTAACATATTGACTATGGCCTAACATATTGACGATGGCCTAACATATTGACGATGGCCTAACATATTGACTAACATATTGACTATGGCCTAACATATTGACGATGACCTAACATATTGACTATGGCCTAACATATTGACGATGGCCTAACATATTGACGATGGCCTAACATATTGACGATGGCCTAACATATTGACTAACATATTGACTATGGCCTAACATATTGACGATGGCCTAACATATTGACGATGGCCTAACATATTGACGATGGCCTAACATATTGACGATGGCCTAACATATTGACTATGGCCTAACATATTGACGATGGCCTAACATATTGACGATGGCCTAACACATTGACTAACATATTGACGATGGCCTAATATATTGACTATGGCCTAACATATTGACGATGGCCTAACATATTGACTATGGCCTAACATATTGACGATGGCCTAACATATTGACGATGGCCTAACATATTGACGATGGCCTAACATATTGACGATGGCCTAACATATTGACTATGGCCTAACATATTGACGATGGCTTAACATATTGACGATGGCCTAACACATTGACTAACATATTGACGATGGCCTAACATATTGACGATGGCCTAACATATTGACGATGGCCTAACATATTGACGATGGCCTAACATATTGACGATGGCCTAACACATTGACTAACATATTGACGATGGCCTAACATATTGACGATGGCCTAACATATTGACTAACATATTGACTATGGCCTAACATATTGACGATGGCCTAACATATTGACGATGGCCTAACATATTGACTAACATATTGACTATGGCCTAACATATTGACGATGACCTAACATATTGACTATGGCCTAACATATTGACGATGGCCTAACATATTGACGATGGCCTAACATATTGACGATGGCCTAACATATTGACTAACATATTGACTATGGCCTAACATATTGACGATGGCCTAACATATTGACTAACATATTGACTATGGCCTAACATATTGACGATGGCCTAACATATTGACGATGGCCTAACATATTGACTAACATATTGACTATGGCCTAACATATTGACGATGGCCTAACATATTGACTAACATATTGACTATGCCCTAACATATTGACGATGGCCTAACATATTGACGATGGCCTAACATATTGACTAAAATATTGACTATGGCCTAACATATTGAAGATGGCCTAACATATTGACTAACATATTGACTATGGCCTAAGATATTGACGATGGCCTAACATATTGACTAACATATTGACTATGGCCTAACATATTGACGATGGCCTAACATATTGACTATGGCCTAACATATTGACGATGGCCTAACATATTGACGATGGCCTAACATATTGACGATGGCCTAACATATTGACGATGGCCTAACACATTGACTAACATATTGACGATGGCCTAACATATTGACGATGGCCTAACATATGGCCTAACATATTGACTATGGCCTAACATATTGACGATGGCCTAACATATTGACTATGGCCTAACATATTGACGATGGCCTAACATATTGACGATGGCCTAACATATTGACGATGGCCTAACATATTGACGATGGCCTAACATATTGACTATGGCCTAACATATTGACGATGGCCTAACATATTGACGATGGCCTAACACATTGACTAACATATTGACGATGGCCTAACATATTGACTATGGCCTAACATATTGACGATGGCCTAACATATTGACTAACATATTGACTATGGCCTAAGATATTGACGATGGCCTAACATATTGACTAACATATTGACTATGGCCTAACATATTGACGATGGCCTAACATATTGACTATGGCCTAACATATTGACGATGGCCTAACATATTGACGATGGCCTAACATATTGACGATGGCCTAACATATTGACGATGGCCTAACATATTGACTATGGCCTAACATATTGACGATGGCCTAACATATTGACGATGGCCTAACACATTGACTAACATATTGACGATGGCCTAACATATTGACGATGGCCTAACATATTGACGATGGCCTAACGTATTGACGATGGCCTAACATATTCACTATGGCCTAACATATTGACGATGGCCTAACATATTGACGATGGCCTAACACATTGACTAACATATTGACGATGGCCTAACATATTGACGATGGCCTAACATATGGCCTAACATATTGACTATGGCCTAACATATTGACGATGGCCTAACATATTGACTATGGCCTAACATATTGACGATGGCCTAACATATTGACGATGGCCTAACATATTGACGATGGCCTAACATATTGACGATGGCCTAACATATTGACGATGGCCTAACATATTGACTAACATATTGACTATGGCCTAACATATTGACGATGACCTAACATATTGACTATGGCCTAACATATTGACGATGGCCTAACATATTGACGATGGCCTAACATATTGACGATGGCCTAACATATTGACTAACATATTGACTATGGCCTAACATATTGATGATGGCCTAACATATTGACGATGGCCTAACATATTGACGATGGCCTAACACATTGACTAACATATTGACGATGGCCTAACATATTGACGATGGCCTAACATATGGCCTAACATATTGACTATGGCCTAACATATTGACGATGGCCTAACATATTGACTATGGCCTAACATATTGACGATGGCCTAACATATTGACGATGGCCTAACATATTGACGATGGCCTAACATATTGACGATGGCCTAACATATTGACTATGGCCTAACATATTGACGATGGCCTAACATATTGACGATGGCCTAACACATTGACTAACATATTGACGATGGCCTAACATATTGACTATGGCCTAACATATTGACGATGGCCTAACATATTGACTAACATATTGACTATGGCCTAAGATATTGACGATGGCCTAACATATTGACTAACATATTGACTATGGCCTAACATATTGACGATGGCCTAACATATTGACTATGGCCTAACATATTGACGATGGCCTAACATATTGACGATGGCCTAACATATTGACTATGGCCTAACATATTGACGATGGCCTAACATATTGACGATGGCCTAACATATTGACGATGGCCTAACATATTGACGATGGCCTAACATATTGACTAACATATTGACTATGGCCTAACATATTGACGATGACCTAACATATTGACTATGGCCTAACATATTGACGATGGCCTAACATATTGACGATGGCCTAACATATTGACGATGGCCTAACATATTGACTAACATATTGACTATGGCCTAACATATTGATGATGGCCTAACATATTGACGATGGCCTAACATATTGACGATGGCCTAACACATTGACTAACATATTGACGATGGCCTAACATATTGACGATGGCCTAACATATGGCCTAACATATTGACTATGGCCTAACATATTGACGATGGCCTAACATATTGACTATGGCCTAACATATTGACGATGGCCTAACATATTGACGATGGCCTAACATATTGACGATGGCCTAACATATTGACGATGGCCTAACATATTGACTATGGCCTAACATATTGACGATGGCCTAACATATTGACGATGGCCTAACACATTGACTAACATATTGACGATGGCCTAACATATTGACTATGGCCTAACATATTGACGATGGCCTAACATATTGACTAACATATTGACTATGGCCTAAGATATTGACGATGGCCTAACATATTGACTAACATATTGACTATGGCCTAACATATTGACGATGGCCTAACATATTGACTATGGCCTAACATATTGACGATGGCCTAACATATTGACGATGGCCTAACATATTGACGATGGCCTAACATATTGACGATGGCCTAACATATTGACTATGGCCTAACATATTGACGATGGCCTAACATATTGACGATGGCCTAACACATTGACTAACATATTGACGATGGCCTAACATATTGACGATGGCCTAACATATTGACGATGGCCTAACGTATTGACGATGGCCTAACATATTCACTATGGCCTAACATATTGACGATGGCCTAACATATTGACGATGGCCTAACACATTGACTAACATATTGACGATGGCCTAACATATTGACGATGGCCTAACATATGGCCTAACATATTGACTATGGCCTAACATATTGACGATGGCCTAACATATTGACTATGGCCTAACATATTGACGATGGCCTAACATATTGACGATGGCCTAACATATTGACGATGGCCTAACATATTGACGATGGCCTAACATATTGACGATGGCCTAACATATTGACTAACATATTGACTATGGCCTAACATATTGACGATGACCTAACATATTGACTATGGCCTAACATATTGACGATGGCCTAACATATTGACGATGGCCTAACATATTGACGATGGCCTAACATATTGACTAACATATTGACTATGGCCTAACATATTGATGATGGCCTAACATATTGACGATGGCCTAACATATTGACTAACATATTGACTATGGCCTAACATATTGACGATGACCTAACATATTGACTATGGCCTAACATATTGACGATGGCCTAACATATTGACGATGGCCTAACATATTGACGATGGCCTAACATATTGACTAACATATTGACTATGGCCTAACATATTGACGATGGCCTAACATATTGACGATGGCCTAACATATTGACGATGGCCTAACATATTGACGATGGCCTAACATATTGACTATGGCCTAACATATTGACGATGGCCTAACATATTGACGATGGCCTAACACATTGACTAACATATTGACGATGGCCTAACATATTGACTATGGCCTAACATATTGACGATGGCCTAACATATTGACTAACATATTGACTATGGCCTAAGATATTGACGATGGCCTAACATATTGACTAACATATTGACTATGGCCTAACATATTGACGATGGCCTAACATATTGACTATGGCCTAACATATTGACGATGGCCTAACATATTGACGATGGCCTAACATATTGACGATGGCCTAACATATTGACTATGGCCTAACATATTGACGATGGCCTAACATATTGACGATGGCCTAACACATTGACTAACATATTGACGATGGCCTAACATATTGACGATGGCCTAACATATTGACGATGGCCTAACATATTGACGATGGCCTAACATATTGACGATGGCCTAACACATTGACTAACATATTGACGATGGCCTAACATATTGACGATGGCCTAACATATTGACTATGGCCTAACACATTGACTAACATATTGACTATGGCCTAACATATTGACGATGGCCTAACATATTGACGATGGCCTAACATATTGACTAACATATTGACAATGGCCTAACATATTGACGATGGCCTAACATATTGACGATGGCCTAACATATTGACTAACATATTGACTATGGCCTAACATATTGACGATGACCTAACATATTGACTATGGCCTAACATATTGACGATGGCCTAACATATTGACGATGGCCTAACATATTGACGATGGCCTAACATATTGACTAACATATTGACTATGGCCTAACATATTGACGATGGCCTAACATATTGACTAACATATTGACTATGGCCTAACATATTGACGATGGCCTAACATATTGACGATGGCCTAACATATTGACTAACATATTGACTATGGCCTAACATATTGACGATGGCCTAACATATTGACTAACATATTGACTATGCCCTAACATATTGACGATGGCCTAACATATTGACGATGGCCTAACATATTGACTAAAATATTGACTATGGCCTAACATATTGAAGATGGCCTAACATATTGACTAACATATTGACTATGGCCTAAGATATTGACGATGGCCTAACATATTGACTAACATATTGACTATGGCCTAACATATTGACGATGGCCTAACATATTGACGATGGCCTAACATATTGACGATGGCCTAACATATTGACGATTGCCTAACATATTGACGATGGCCTAACACATTGACTAACATATTGACGATGGCCTAACATATTGACGATGGCCTAACATATGGCCTAACATATTGACTATGGCCTAACATATTGACGATGGCCTAACATATTGACTATGGCCTAACATATTGACGATGGCCTAACATATTGACGATGGCCTAACATATTGACGATGGCCTAACATATTGACGATGGCCTAACATATTGACTATGGCCTAACATATTGACGATGGCCTAACATATTGACGATGGCCTAACACATTGACTAACATATTGACGATGGCCTAACATATTGACTATGGCCTAACATATTGACGATGACCTAACATATTGACTAACATATTGACTATGGCCTAAGATATTGACGATGGCCTAACATATTGACTAACATATTGACTATGGCCTAACATATTGACGATGGCCTAACATATTGACTATGGCCTAACATATTGACGATGGCCTAACATATTGACGATGGCCTAACATATTGACGATGGCCTAACATATTGACGATGGCCTAACATATTGACTATGGCCTAACATATTGACGATGGCCTAACATATTGACGATGGCCTAACACATTGACTAACATATTGACGATGGCCTAACATATTGACGATGGCCTAACATATTGACGATGGCCTAACATATTGACGATGGCCTAACATATTCACTATGGCCTAACATATTGACGATGGCCTAACATATTGACGATGGCCTAACACATTGACTAACATATTGACGATGGCCTAACATATTGACGATGGCCTAACATATGGCCTAACATATTGACTATGGCCTAACATATTGACGATGGCCTAACATATTGACTATGGCCTAACATATTGACGATGGCCTAACATATTGACTAACATATTGACTATGGCCTAACATATTGACGATGGCCTAACATATTGACGATGGCCTAACATATTGACTAACATATTGACTATGGCCTAACATATTGACGATGACCTAACATATTGACTATGGCCTAACATATTGACGATGGCCTAACATATTCACTATGGCCTAACATATTGACGATGGCCTAACATATTGACGATGGCCTAACACATTGACTAACATATTGACGATGGCCTAACATATTGACGATGGCCTAACATATGGCCTAACATATTGACTATGGCCTAACATATTGACGATGGCCTAACATATTGACTATGGCCTAACATATTGACGATGGCCTAACATATTGACGATGGCCTAACATATTGACGATGGCCTAACATATTGACGATGGCCTAACATATTGACGATGGCCTAACATATTGACTAACATATTGACTATGGCCTAACATATTGACAATGACCTAACATATTGACTATGGCCTAACATATTGACGATGGCCTAACATATTGACGATGGCCTAACATATTGACTAACATATTGACTATGGCCTAACATATTGACGATGGCCTAACATATTGACGATGGCCTAACATATTGACGATGGCCTAACATATTGACGATGGCCTAACATATTGACTATGGCCTAACATATTGACGATGGCCTAACATATTGACGATGGCCTAACACATTGACTAACATATTGACGATGGCCTAACATATTGACTATGGCCTAACATATTGACGATGGCCTAACATATTGACTAACATATTGACTATGGCCTAAGATATTGACGATGGCCTAACATATTGACTAACATATTGACTATGGCCTAACATATTGACGATGGCCTAACATATTGACTATGGCCTAACATATTGACGATGGCCTAACATATTGACGATGGCCTAACATATTGACGATGGCCTAACATATTGACGATGGCCTAACATATTGACTATGGCCTAACATATTGACGATGGCCTAACATATTGACGATGGCCTAACACATTGACTAACATATTGACGATGGCCTAACATATTGACGATAGCCTAACATATTGACGATGGCCTAACATATTGACGATGGCCTAACATATTGACGATGGCCTAACACATTGACTAACATATTGACGATGGCCTAACATATTGACGATGGCCTAACATATTGACGATGGCCTAACATATTGACTATGGCCTAACACATTGACTAACATATTGACTATGGCCTAACATATTGACGATGGCCTAACATATTGACGATGGCCTAACATATTGACTAACATATTGACTATGGCCTAACATATTGACGATGGCCTAACATATTGACGATGGCCTAACATATTGACTAACATATTGACTATGGCCTAACATATTGACGATGACCTAACATATTGACTATGGCCTAACATATTGACGATGGCCTAACATATTGACGATGGCCTAACATATTGACGATGGCCTAACATATTGACTAACATATTGACTATGGCCTAACATATTGACGATGGCCTAACATATTGACTAACATATTGACTATGGCCTAACATATTGACGAAGGCCTAACATATTGACGATGGCCTAACATATTGACTAACATATTGACTATGGCCTAACATATTGACGATGGCCTAACATATTGACTAACATATTGACTATGCCCTAACATATTGACGATGGCCTAACATATTGACGATGGCCTAACATATTGACTAAAATATTGACTATGGCCTAACATATTGAAGATGGCCTAACATATTGACTAACATATTGACTATGGCCTAAGATATTGACGATGGCCTAACATATTGACTAACATATTGACTATGGCCTAACATATTGACGATGGCCTAACATATTGACTATGGCCTAACATATTGACGATGGCCTAACATATTGACGATGGCCTAACATATTGACGATGGCCTAACATATTGACGATGGCCTAACACATTGACTAACATATTGACGATGGCCTAACATATTGACGATGGCCTAACATATGGCCTAACATATTGACTATGGCCTAACATATTGACGATGGCCTAACATATTGACTATGGCCTAACATATTGACGATGGCCTAACATATTGACGATGGCCTAACATATTGACGATGGCCTAACATATTGACGATGGCCTAACATATTGACTATGGCCTAACATATTGACGATGGCCTAACATATTGACGATGGCCTAACACATTGACTAACATATTGACGATGGCCTAACATATTGACTATGGCCTAACATATTGACGATGGCCTAACATATTGACTAACATATTGACTATGGCCTAAGATATTGACGATGGCCTAACATATTGACTAACATATTGACTATGGCCTAACATATTGACGATGGCCTAACATATTGACTATGGCCTAACATATTGACTATGGCCTAACATATTGACGATGGCCTAACATATTGACGATGGCCTAACATATTGACGATGGCCTAACATATTGACGATGGCCTAACATATTGACTATGGCCTAACATATTGACGATGGCCTAACATATTGACGATGGCCTAACACATTGACTAACATATTGACGATGGCCTAACATATTGACGATGGCCTAACATATTGACGATGGCCTAACATATTGACGATGGCCTAACATATTCACTATGGCCTAACATATTGACGATGGCCTAACATATTGACGATGGCCTAACAAATTGACTAACATATTGACGATGGCCTAACATATTGACGATGGCCTAACATATGGCCTAACATATTGACTATGGCCTAACATATTGACGATGGCCTAACATATTGACTATGGCCTAACATATTGACGATGGCCTAACATATTGACTAACATATTGACTATGGCCTAACATATTGACGATGGCCTAACATATTGACGATGGCCTAACATATTGACTAACATATTGACTATGGCCTAACATATTGACGATGACCTAACATATTGACTATGGCCTAACATATTGACGATGGCCTAACATATTGACGATGGCCTAACATATTGACGATGGCCTAACATATTGACTAACATATTGACTGTGGCCTAACATATTGACTAACATATTGACTATGGCCTAACATATTGACGATGGCCTAACATATTGACGATGGCCTAACATATTGACTAACATATTGACTATGGCCTAACATATTGAGGATGGCCTAACATATTGACGATGGCCTAACATATTGACTAACATATTGACTATGGCCTAACATATTGACGATGGCCTAACATATTGACTAACATATTGACTATGGCCTAAGATATTGACGATGGCCTAACATATTGACTAACATATTGACTATGGCCTAACATATTGACGATGGCCTAACATATTGACGATGGCCTAACAGATTGACGATGGCCTAACATATTGACTAACATATTGACTATGGCCTAACATATTGACGATGGCCTAACATATTGACGATGGCCTAACATATTGACTAACATATTGACTATGGCCTAACATATTGACGATGACCTAACATATTGACTATGGCCTAACATATTGACGATGGCCTAACATATTGACGATGGCCTAACATATTGACGATGGCCTAACATATTGACTAACATATTGACTATGGCCTAACATATTGACGATGGCCTAACATATTGACTAACATATTGACTATGGCCTAACATATTGACGATGGCCTAACATATTGACGATGGCCTAACATATTGACTAACATATTGACTATGGCCTAACATATTGACGATGACCTAACATATTGACTATGGCCTAACATATTGACGATGGCCTAACATATTGACGATGGCCTAACATATTGACGATGGCCTAACATATTGACTAACATATTGACTATGGCCTAACATATTGACGATGGCCTAACATATTGACGATGGCCTAACATATTGACTAAGATATTGACTATGGCCTAACATATTGACGATGACCTAACATATTGACTATGGCCTAACATATTGACGATGGCCTAACATATTGACGATGGCCTAACATATTGACGATGGCCTAACATATTGACTAACATATTGACTATGGCCTAACATATTGACGATGGCCTAACATATTGACTAACATATTGACTATGGCCTAACATATTGACGATGGCCTAACATATTGACCTACATATTGACTATGCCCTAACATATTGACGATGGCCTAACATATTGACGATGGCCTAACATATTGACTAACATATTGACTATGGCCTAACATATTGACGATGGCCTAACATATTGACTAACATATTGACTATGGCCTAAGATATTGACGATGGCCTAACATATTGACTAACATATTGACTATGGCCTAACATATTGACGATGGCCTAACATATTGACTAAGGCCTAACATATTGACGATGGCCTAACATATTGACGATGGCCTAACATATTGACGATGGCGTAACATATTGACGATGGCCTAACATATTGACTATGGCCTAACATATTGACGATGGCCTAACATATTGACGATGGCCTAACACATTGACTAACATATTGACGATGGCCTAACATATTGACGATGGCCTAACATATGGCCTAACATATTGACTATGGCCTAACATATTGACGATGGCCTAACATATTGACTATGGCCTAACATATTGACGATGGCCTAACATATTGACGATGGCCTAACATATTGACGATGGCCTAACATATTGACGATGGCCTAACATATTGACTATGGCCTAACATATTGACGATGGCCTAACATATTGACGATGGCCTAACACATTGACTAACATATTGACGATGGCCTAACATATTGACTATGGCCTAACATATTGACGATGGCCTAACATATTGACTAACATGTTGACTATGGCCTAAGATATTGACGATGGCCTAACATATTGACTAACATATTGACTATGGCCTAACATATTGACGATGGCCTAACATATTGACTAACATATTGACTATGGCCTAACATATTGACGATGGCCTAACATATTGACGATGGCCTAACATATTGACTAACATATTGACTATGGCCTAACATATTGACGATGACCTAACATATTGACTATGGCCTAACATATTGACGATGGCCTAACATATTGACGATGGCCTAACATATTGACGATGGCCTAACATATTGACTAACATATTGACTATGGCCTAACATATTGACGATGGCCTAACATATTGACTAACATATTGACTATGGCCTAACATATTGACGATGGCCTAACATATTGACGATGGCCTAACATATTGACTAACATATTGACTATGGCCTAACATATTGACGATGGCCTAACATATTGACCTACATATTGACTATGCCCTAACATATTGACGATGGCCTAACATATTGACGATGGCCTAACATATTGACTAACATATTGACTATGGCCTAACATATTGACGATGGCCTAACATATTGACTAACATATTGACTATGGCCTAAGATATTGACGATGGCCTAACATATTGACTAACATATTGACTATGGCCTAACATATTGACGATGGCCTAACATATTGACTAAGGCCTAACATATTGACGATGGCCTAACATATTGACGATGGCCTAACATATTGACGATGGCGTAACATATTGACGATGGCCTAACATATTGACTATGGCCTAACATATTGACGATGGCCTAACATATTGACGATGGCCTAACACATTGACTAACATATTGACGATGGCCTAACATATTGACGATGGCCTAACATATGGCCTAACATATTGACTATGGCCTAACATATTGACGATGGCCTAACATATTGACTATGGCCTAACATATTGACGATGGCCTAACATATTGACGATGGCCTAACATATTGACGATGGCCTAACATATTGACGATGGCCTAACATATTGACTATGGCCTAACATATTGACGATGGCCTAACATATTGACGATGGCCTAACACATTGACTAACATATTGACGATGGCCTAACATATTGACTATGGCCTAACATATTGACGATGGCCTAACATATTGACTAACATGTTGACTATGGCCTAAGATATTGACGATGGCCTAACATATTGACTAACATATTGACTATGGCCTAACATATTGACGATGGCCTAACATATTGACTAACATATTGACTATGGCCTAACATATTGACGATGGCCTAACATATTGACGATGGCCTAACATATTGACTAACATATTGACTATGGCCTAACATATTGACGATGACCTAACATATTGACTATGGCCTAACATATTGACGATGGCCTAACATATTGACGATGGCCTAACATATTGACGATGGCCTAACATATTGACTAACATATTGACTATGGCCTAACATATTGACGATGGCCTAACATATTGACTAACATATTGACTATGGCCTAACATATTGACGATGGCCTAACATATTGACGATGGCCTAACATATTGACTAACATATTGACTATGGCCTAACATATTGACGATGGCCTAACATATTGACTAACATATTGACTATGCCCTAACATATTGACGATGGCCTAACATATTGACGATGGCCTAACATATTGACTAACATATTGACTATGGCCTAACATATTGACGATGGCCTAACATATTGACTAACATATTGACTATGGCCTAAGATATTGACGATGGCCTAACATATTGACTAACATATTGACTATGGCCTAACATATTGACGATGGCCTAACATATTGACTATGGCCTAACATATTGACGATGGCCTAACATATTGACGATGGCCTAACATATTAACGATGGCCTAACATATTGACGATGGCCTAACATATTGACTATGGCCTAACATATTGACGATGGCCTAACATATTGACGATGGCCTAACACATTGACTAACATATTGACGATGGCCTAACATATTGACTATGGCCTAACATATTGACGATGGCCTAACATATTGACTAACATATTGACTATGGCCTAAGATATTGACGATGGCCTAACATATTGACTAACATATTGACTATGGCCTAACATATTGACGATGGCCTAACATATTGACTATGGCCTAACATATTGACGATGGCCTAACATATTGACGATGGCCTAACATATTGACGATGGCCTAACATATTGACGATGGCCTAACATATTGACTATGGCCTAACATATTGACGATGGCCTAACATATTGACGATGGCCTAACACATTGACTAACATATTGACGATGGCCTAACATATTGACGATGGCCTAACATATTGACGATGGCCTAACACATTGACTAACATATTGACGATGGCCTAACATATTGACGATGGCCTAACATATTGACGATGGCCTAACATATTGACTATGGCCTAACACATTGACTAACATATTGACTATGGCCTAACATATTGACGATGGCCTAACATATTGACGATGGCCTAACATATTGACTAACATATTGACTATGGCCTAACATATTGACGATGGCCTAACATATGGCCTAACATATTGACTATGGCCTAACATATTGACGATGGCCTAACATATTGACTATGGCCTAACATATTGACGATGGCCTAACATATTGACTAACATATTGACTATGGCCTAACATATTGACGATGGCCTAACATATTGACGATGGCCTAACATATTGACTAACATATTGACTATGGCCTAACATATTGACGATGACCTAACATATTGACTATGGCCTAACATATTGACGATGGCCTAACATATTGACGATGGCCTAACATATTGACGATGGCCTAACATATTGACTAACATATTGACTGTGGCCTAACATATTGACTAACATATTGACTATGGCCTAACATATTGACGATGGCCTAACATATTGACGATGGCCTAACATATTGACTAACATATTGACTATGGCCTAACATATTGAGGATGGCCTAACATATTGACGATGGCCTAACATATTGACTAACATATTGACTATGGCCTAACATATTGACGATGGCCTAACATATTGACTAACATATTGACTATGGCCTAAGATATTGACGATGGCCTAACATATTGACTAACATATTGACTATGGCCTAACATATTGACGATTGCCTAACATATTGACGATGGCCTAACAGATTGACGATGGCCTAACATATTGACTAACATATTGACTATGGCCTAACATATTGACGATGGCCTAACATATTGACGATGGCCTAACATATTGACTAACATATTGACTATGGCCTAACATATTGACGATGACCTAACATATTGACTATGGCCTAACATATTGACGATGGCCTAACATATTGACGATGGCCTAACATATTGACGATGGCCTAACATATTGACTAACATATTGACTATGGCCTAACATATTGACGATGGCCTAACATATTGACTAACATATTGACTATGGCCTAACATATTGACGATGGCCTAACATATTGACGATGGCCTAACATATTGACTAACATATTGACTATGGCCTAACATATTGACGATGACCTAACATATTGACTATGGCCTAACATATTGACGATGGCCTAACATATTGACGATGGCCTAACATATTGACGATGGCCTAACATATTGACTAACATATTGACTATGGCCTAACATATTGACGATGGCCTAACATATTGACGATGGCCTAACATATTGACTAAGATATTGACTATGGCCTAACATATTGACGATGACCTAACATATTGACTATGGCCTAACATATTGACGATGGCCTAACATATTGACGATGGCCTAACATATTGACGATGGCCTAACATATTGACTAACATATTGACTATGGCCTAACATATTGACGATGGCCTAACATATTGACTAACATATTGACTATGGCCTAACATATTGACGATGGCCTAACATATTGACGATGGCCTAACATATTGACTAACATATTGACTATGGCCTAACATATTGACGATGGCCTAACATATTGACCTACATATTGACTATGCCCTAACATATTGACGATGGCCTAACATATTGACGATGGCCTAACATATTGACTAACATATTGACTATGGCCTAACATATTGACGATGGCCTAACATATTGACTAACATATTGACTATGGCCTAAGATATTGACGATGGCCTAACATATTGACTAACATATTGACTATGGCCTAACATATTGACGATGGCCTAACATATTGACTAAGGCCTAACATATTGACGATGGCCTAACATATTGACGATGGCCTAACATATTGACGATGGCGTAACATATTGACGATGGCCTAACATATTGACTATGGCCTAACATATTGACGATGGCCTAACATATTGACGATGGCCTAACACATTGACTAACATATTGACGATGGCCTAACATATTGACGATGGCCTAACATATGGCCTAACATATTGACTATGGCCTAACATATTGACGATGGCCTAACATATTGACTATGGCCTAACATATTGACGATGGCCTAACATATTGACGATGGCCTAACATATTGACGATGGCATAACATATTGACGATGGCCTAACATATTGACTATGGCCTAACATATTGACGATGGCCTAACATATTGACGATGGCCTAACACATTGACTAACATATTGACGATGGCCTAACATATTGACTATGGCCTAACATATTGACGATGGCCTAACATATTGACTAACATGTTGACTATGGCCTAAGATATTGACGATGGCCTAACATATTGACTAACATATTGACTATGGCCTAACATATTGACGATGGCCTAACATATTGACTAACATATTGACTATGGCCTAACATATTGACGATGGCCTAACATATTGACGATGGCCTAACATATTGACTAACATATTGACTATGGCCTAACATATTGACGATGACCTAACATATTGACTATGGCCTAACATATTGACGATGGCCTAACATATTGACGATGGCCTAACATATTGACGATGGCCTAACATATTGACTAACATATTGACTATGGCCTAACATATTGACGATGGCCTAACATATTGACTAACATATTGACTATGGCCTAACATATTGACGATGGCCTAACATATTGACGATGGCCTAACATATTGACTAACATATTGACTATGGCCTAACATATTGACGATGGCCTAACATATTGACCTACATATTGACTATGCCCTAACATATTGACGATGGCCTAACATATTGACGATGGCCTAACATATTGACTAACATATTGACTATGGCCTAACATATTGACGATGGCCTAACATATTGACTAACATATTGACTATGGCCTAAGATATTGACGATGGCCTAACATATTGACTAACATATTGACTATGGCCTAACATATTGACGATGGCCTAACATATTGACTAAGGCCTAACATATTGACGATGGCCTAACATATTGACGATGGCCTAACATATTGACGATGGCGTAACATATTGACGATGGCCTAACATATTGACTATGGCCTAACATATTGACGATGGCCTAACATATTGACGATGGCCTAACACATTGACTAACATATTGACGATGGCCTAACATATTGACGATGGCCTAACATATGGCCTAACATATTGACTATGGCCTAACATATTGACGATGGCCTAACATATTGACTATGGCCTAACATATTGACGATGGCCTAACATATTGACGATGGCCTAACATATTGACGATGGCCTAACATATTGACGATGGCCTAACATATTGACTATGGCCTAACATATTGACGATGGCCTAACATATTGACGATGGCCTAACACATTGACTAACATATTGACGATGGCCTAACATATTGACTATGGCCTAACATATTGACGATGGCCTAACATATTGACTAACATGTTGACTATGGCCTAAGATATTGACGATGGCCTAACATATTGACTAACATATTGACTATGGCCTAACATATTGACGATGGCCTAACATATTGACTAACATATTGACTATGGCCTAACATATTGACGATGGCCTAACATATTGACGATGGCCTAACATATTGACTAACATATTGACTATGGCCTAACATATTGACGATGACCTAACATATTGACTATGGCCTAACATATTGACGATGGCCTAACATATTGACGATGGCCTAACATATTGACGATGGCCTAACATATTGACTAACATATTGACTATGGCCTAACATATTGACGATGGCCTAACATATTGACTAACATATTGACTATGGCCTAACATATTGACGATGGCCTAACATATTGACGATGGCCTAACATATTGACTAACATATTGACTATGGCCTAACATATTGACGATGGCCTAACATATTGACTAACATATTGACTATGCCCTAACATATTGACGATGGCCTAACATATTGACGATGGCCTAACATATTGACTAACATATTGACTATGGCCTAACATATTGACGATGGCCTAACATATTGACTAACATATTGACTATGGCCTAAGATATTGACGATGGCCTAACATATTGACTAACATATTGACTATGGCCTAACATATTGACGATGGCCTAACATATTGACTATGGCCTAACATATTGACGATGGCCTAACATATTGACGATGGCCTAACATATTGACGATGGCCTAACATATTGACGATGGCCTAACATATTGACTATGGCCTAACATATTGACGATGGCCTAACATATTGACGATGGCCTAACACATTGACTAACATATTGACGATGGCCTAACATATTGACTATGGCCTAACATATTGACGATGGCCTAACATATTGACTAACATATTGACTATGGCCTAAGATATTGACGATGGCCTAACATATTGACTAACATATTGACTATGGCCTAACATATTGACGATGGCCTAACATATTGACTATGGCCTAACATATTGACGATGGCCTAACATATTGACGATGGCCTAACATATTGACGATGGCCTAACATATTGACGATGGCCTAACATATTGACTATGGCCTAACATATTGACGATGGCCTAACATATTGACGATGGCCTAACACATTGACTAACATATTGACGATGGCCTAACATATTGACGATGGCCTAACATATTGACGATGGCCTAACACATTGACTAACATATTGACGATGGCCTAACATATTGACGATGGCCTAACATATTGACGATGGCCTAACATATTGACTATGGCCTAACACATTGACTAACATATTGACTATGGCCTAACATATTGACGATGGCCTAACATATTGACGATGGCCTAACATATTGACTAACATATTGACTATGGCCTAACATATTGACGATGGCCTAACATATTGACGATGGCCTAACATATTGACTAACATATTGACTATGGCCTAACATATTGACGATGACCTAACATATTGACTATGGCCTAACATATTGACGATGGCCTAACATATTGACGATGGCCTAACATATTGACGATGGCCTAACATATTGACTAACATATTGACTATGGCCTAACATATTGACGATGGCCTAACATATTGACTAACATATTGACTATGGCCTAACATATTGACGATGGCCTAACATATTGACGATGGACTAACATATTGACTAACATATTGACTATGGCCTAACATATTGACGATGGCCTAACATATTGACTAACATATTGACTATGCCCTAACATATTGACGATGGCCTAACATATTGACGATGGCCTAACATATTGACTAAAATATTGACTATGGCCTAACATATTGAAGATGGCCTAACATATTGACTAACATATTGACTATGGCCTAAGATATTGACGATGGCCTAACATATTGACTAACATATTGACTATGGCCTAACATATTGACGATGGCCTAACATATTGACTATGGCCTAACATATTGACGATGGCCTAACATATTGATGATGGCCTAACATATTGACGATGGCCTAACATATTGACGATGGCCTAACACATTGACTAACATATTGACGATGGCCTAACATATTGACGATGGCCTAACATATGGCCTAACATATTGACTATGGCCTAACATATTGACGATGGCCTAACATATTGACTATGGCCTAACATATTGACGATGGCCTAACATATTGACGATGGCCTAACATATTGACGATGGCCTAACATATTGACGATGGCCTAAAATATTGACTATGGCCTAACATATTGACGATGGCCTAACATATTGACGATGGCCTAACACATTGACTAACATATTGACGATGGCCTAACATATTGACTATGGCCTAACATATTGACGATGGCCTAACATATTGACTAACATATTGACTATGGCCTAAGATATTGACGATGGCCTAACATATTGACTAACATATTGACTATGGCCTAACATATTGACGATGGCCTAACATATTGACTATGGCCTAACATATTGACGATGGCCTAACATATTGACGATGGCCTAACATATTGACGATGGCCTAACATATTGACGATGGCCTAACATATTGACTATGGCCTAACATATTGACGATGGCCTAACATATTGACGATGGCCTAACACATTGACTAACATATTGACGATGGCCTAACATATTGACGATGGCCTAACATATTGACGATGGCCTAACATATTGACGATGGCCTAACATATTCACTATGGCCTAACATATTGACGATGGCCTAACATATTGACGATGGCCTAACACATTGACTAACATATTGACGATGGCCTAACATATTGACGATGGCCTAACATATGGCCTAACATATTGACTATGGCCTAACATATTGACGATGGCCTAACATATTGACTATGGCCTAACATATTGACGATGGCCTAACATATTGACGATGGCCTAACATATTGACGATGGCCTAACATATTGACGATGGCCTAACATATTGACGATGGCCTAACATATTGACTAACATATTGACTATGGCCTAACATATTGACGATGACCTAACATATTGACTATGGCCTAACATATTGACGATGGCCTAACATATTGACGATGGCCTAACATATTGACGATGGCCTAACATATTGACTAACATATTGACTATGGCCTAACATATTGACGATGGCCTAACATATTGACGATGGCCTAACATATTGACTAACATATTGACTATGGCCTAACATATTGACGATGACCTAACATATTGACTATGGCCTAACATATTGACGATGGCCTAACATATTGACGATGGCCTAACATATTGACGATGGCCTAACATATTGACTAACATATTGACTATGGCCTAACATATTGACGATGGCCTAACATATTGACGATGGCCTAACATATTGACGATGGCCTAACATATTGACGATGGCCTAACATATTGACTATGGCCTAACATATTGACGATGGCCTAACATATTGACGATGGCCTAACACATTGACTAACATATTGACGATGGCCTAACATATTGACTATGGCCTAACATATTGACGATGGCCTAACATATTGACTAACATATTGACTATGGCCTAAGATATTGACGATGGCCTAACATATTGACTAACATATTGACTATGGCCTAACATATTGACGATGGCCTAACATATTGACTATGGCCTAACATATTGACGATGGCCTAACATATTGACGATGGCCTAACATATTGACGATGGCCTAACATATTGACGATGGCCTAACATATTGACTATGGCCTAACATATTGACGATGGCCTAACATATTGACGATGGCCTAACACATTGACTAACATATTGACGATGGCCTAACATATTGACGATGGCCTAACATATTGACGATGGCCTAACATATTGACGATGGCCTAACATATTGACGATGGCCTAACACATTGACTAACATATTGACGATGGCCTAACATATTGACGATGGCCTAACATATTGACGATGGCCTAACATATTGACTATGGCCTAACATATTGACGATGGCCTAACATATTGACGATGGCCTAACACATTGACTAACATATTGACGATGGCCTAACATATTGACGATGGCCTAACATATTGACGATGGCCTAACATATTGACTATGGCCTAACATATTGACGATGGCCTAACATATTGACGATGGCCTAACACATTGACTAACATATTGACGATGGCCTAACGTATTGACGATGGCCTAACATATTGACGATGGCCTAACATATTGACGATGGCCTAACATATTGACGATGGCCTAACACATTGACTAACATATTGACGATGGCCTAACATATTGACGATGGCCTAACATATTGACGATGGCCTAACATATTGACGATGACCTAACATATTGACTATGGCCTAACATATTGACGATGGCCTAACATATTCACTATGGCCTAACATATTGACGATGGCCTAACATATTGACGATGGCCTAACACATTGACTAACATATTGACGATGGCCTAACATATTGACGATGGCCTAACATATGGCCTAACATATTGACTATGGCCTAACATATTGACGATGGCCTAACATATTGACTATGGCCTAACATATTGACGATGGCCTAACATATTGACGATGGCCTAACATATTGACGATGGCCTAACATATTGACGATGGCCTAACATATTGACGATGGCCTAACATATTGACTAACATATTGACTATGGCCTAACATATTGACGATGACCTAACATATTGACTATGGCCTAACATATTGACGATGGCCTAACATATTGACGATGGCCTAACATATTGACGATGGCCTAACATATTGACTAACATATTGACTATGGCCTAACATATTGACGATGGCCTAACATATTGACGATGGCCTAACATATTGACTAACATATTGACTATGGCCTAACATATTGACGATGACCTAACATATTGACTATGGCCTAACATATTGACGATGGCCTAACATATTGACGATGGCCTAACATATTGACTAACATATTGACTATGGCCTAACATATTGACGATGGCCTAACATATTGACGATGGCCTAACATATTGACGATGGCCTAACATATTGACGATGGCCTAACATATTGACTATGGCCTAACATATTGACGATGGCCTAACATATTGACGATGGCCTAACATATTGACGATGGCCTAACACATTGACTAACATATTGACGATGGCCTAACATATTGACGATGGCCTAACATATGGCCTAACATATTGACTATGGCCTAACATATTGACGATGGCCTAACATATTGACTATGGCCTAACATATTGACGATGGCCTAACATATTGACGATGGCCTAACATATTGACGATGGCCTAACATATTGACGATGGCCTAACATATTGACTATGGCCTAACATATTGACGATGGCCTAACATATTGACGATGGCCTAACACATTGACTAACATATTGACGATGGCCTAACATATTGACTATGGCCTAACATATTGACGATGGCCTAACATATTGACTAACATATTGACTATGGCCTAAGATATTGACGATGGCCTAACATATTGACTAACATATTGACTATGGCCTAACATATTGACGATGGCCTAACATATTGACTATGGCCTAACATATTGACGATGGCCTAACATATTGACGATGGCCTAACATATTGACGATGGCCTAACATATTGACGATGGCCTAACATATTGACTATGGCCTAACATATTGACGATGGCCTAACATATTGACGATGGCCTAACACATTGACTAACATATTGACGATGGCCTAACATATTGACGATGGCCTAACATATTGACGATGGCCTAACATATTGACGATGGCCTAACATATTCACTATGGCCTAACATATTGACGATGGCCTAACATATTGACGATGGCCTAACACATTGACTAACATATTGACGATGGCCTAACATATTGACGATGGCCTAACATATGGCCTAACATATTGACTATGGCCTAACATATTGACGATGGCCTAACATATTGACTATGGCCTAACATATTGACGATGGCCTAACATATTGACGATGGCCTAACATATTGACGATGGCCTAACATATTGACGATGGCCTAACATATTGACGATGGCCTAACATATTGACTAACATATTGACTATGGCCTAACATATTGACGATGACCTAACATATTGACTATGGCCTAACATATTGACGATGGCCTAACATATTGACGATGGCCTAACATATTGACGATGGCCTAACATATTGACTAACATATTGACTATGGCCTAACATATTGACGATGGCCTAACATATTGACGATGGCCTAACATATTGACTAACATATTGACTATGGCCTAACATATTGACGATGACCTAACATATTGACTATGGCCTAACATATTGACGATGGCCTAACATATTGACGATGGCCTAACATATTGACGATGGCCTAACATATTGACTAACATATTGACTATGGCCTAACATATTGACGATGGCCTAACATATTGACGATGGCCTAACATATTGACGATGGCCTAACATATTGACGATGGCCTAACATATTGACTATGGCCTAACATATTGACGATGGCCTAACATATTGACGATGGCCTAACACATTGACTAACATATTGACGATGGCCTAACATATTGACTATGGCCTAACATATTGACGATGGCCTAACATATTGACTAACATATTGACTATGGCCTAAGATATTGACGATGGCCTAACATATTGACTAACATATTGACTATGGCCTAACATATTGACGATGGCCTAACATATTGACTATGGCCTAACATATTGACGATGGCCTAACATATTGACGATGGCCTAACATATTGACGATGGCCTAACATATTGACGATGGCCTAACATATTGACTATGGCCTAACATATTGACGATGGCCTAACATATTGACGATGGCCTAACACATTGACTAACATATTGACGATGGCCTAACATATTGACGATGGCCTAACATATTGACGATGGCCTAACATATTGACGATGGCCTAACATATTGACGATGGCCTAACACATTGACTAACATATTGACGATGGCCTAACATATTGACGATGGCCTAACATATTGACGATGGCCTAACATATTGACTATGGCCTAACATATTGACGATGGCCTAACATATTGACGATGGCCTAACACATTGACTAACATATTGACGATGGCCTAACATATTGACGATGGCCTAACATATTGACGATGGCCTAACATATTGACTATGGCCTAACATATTGACGATGGCCTAACATATTGACGATGGCCTAACACATTGACTAACATATTGACGATGGCCTAACGTATTGACGATGGCCTAACATATTGACGATGGCCTAACATATTGACGATGGCCTAACATATTGACGATGGCCTAACACATTGACTAACATATTGACGATGGCCTAACATATTGACGATGGCCTAACATATTGACGATGGCCTAACATATTGACGATGACCTAACATATTGACTATGGCCTAACATATTGACGATGGCCTAACATATTCACTATGGCCTAACATATTGACGATGGCCTAACATATTGACGATGGCCTAACACATTGACTAACATATTGACGATGGCCTAACATATTGACGATGGCCTAACATATGGCCTAACATATTGACTATGGCCTAACATATTGACGATGGCCTAACATATTGACTATGGCCTAACATATTGACGATGGCCTAACATATTGACGATGGCCTAACATATTGACGATGGCCTAACATATTGACTAACATATTGACTATGGCCTAACATATTGACGATGGCCTAACATATTGACTAACATATTGACTATGGCCTAACATATTGACGATGGCCTAACATATTGACGATGGACTAACATATTGACTAACATATTGACTATGGCCTAACATATTGACGATGGCCTAACATATTGACTAACATATTGACTATGCCCTAACATATTGACGATGGCCTAACATATTGACGATGGCCTAACATATTGACTAAAATATTGACTATGGCCTAACATATTGAAGATGGCCTAACATATTGACTAACATATTGACTATGGCCTAAGATATTGACGATGGCCTAACATATTGACTAACATATTGACTATGGCCTAACATATTGACGATGGCCTAACATATTGACTATGGCCTAACATATTGACGATGGCCTAACATATTGATGATGGCCTAACATATTGACGATGGCCTAACATATTGACGATGGCCTAACACATTGACTAACATATTGACGATGGCCTAACATATTGACGATGGCCTAACATATGGCCTAACATATTGACTATGGCCTAACATATTGACGATGGCCTAACATATTGACTATGGCCTAACATATTGACGATGGCCTAACATATTGACGATGGCCTAACATATTGACGATGGCCTAACATATTGACGATGGCCTAAAATATTGACTATGGCCTAACATATTGACGATGGCCTAACATATTGACGATGGCCTAACACATTGACTAACATATTGACGATGGCCTAACATATTGACTATGGCCTAACATATTGACGATGGCCTAACATATTGACTAACATATTGACTATGGCCTAAGATATTGACGATGGCCTAACATATTGACTAACATATTGACTATGGCCTAACATATTGACGATGGCCTAACATATTGACTATGGCCTAACATATTGACGATGGCCTAACATATTGACGATGGCCTAACATATTGACGATGGCCTAACATATTGACGATGGCCTAACATATTGACTATGGCCTAACATATTGACGATGGCCTAACATATTGACGATGGCCTAACACATTGACTAACATATTGACGATGGCCTAACATATTGACGATGGCCTAACATATTGACGATGGCCTAACATATTGACGATGGCCTAACATATTCACTATGGCCTAACATATTGACGATGGCCTAACATATTGACGATGGCCTAACACATTGACTAACATATTGACGATGGCCTAACATATTGACGATGGCCTAACATATGGCCTAACATATTGACTATGGCCTAACATATTGACGATGGCCTAACATATTGACTATGGCCTAACATATTGACGATGGCCTAACATATTGACGATGGCCTAACATATTGACGATGGCCTAACATATTGACGATGGCCTAACATATTGACGATGGCCTAACATATTGACTAACATATTGACTATGGCCTAACATATTGACGATGACCTAACATATTGACTATGGCCTAACATATTGACGATGGCCTAACATATTGACGATGGCCTAACATATTGACGATGGCCTAACATATTGACTAACATATTGACTATGGCCTAACATATTGACGATGGCCTAACATATTGACGATGGCCTAACATATTGACTAACATATTGACTATGGCCTAACATATTGACGATGACCTAACATATTGACTATGGCCTAACATATTGACGATGGCCTAACATATTGACGATGGCCTAACATATTGACGATGGCCTAACATATTGACTAACATATTGACTATGGCCTAACATATTGACGATGGCCTAACATATTGACGATGGCCTAACATATTGACGATGGCCTAACATATTGACGATGGCCTAACATATTGACTATGGCCTAACATATTGACGATGGCCTAACATATTGACGATGGCCTAACACATTGACTAACATATTGACGATGGCCTAACATATTGACTATGGCCTAACATATTGACGATGGCCTAACATATTGACTAACATATTGACTATGGCCTAAGATATTGACGATGGCCTAACATATTGACTAACATATTGACTATGGCCTAACATATTGACGATGGCCTAACATATTGACTATGGCCTAACATATTGACGATGGCCTAACATATTGACGATGGCCTAACATATTGACGATGGCCTAACATATTGACGATGGCCTAACATATTGACTATGGCCTAACATATTGACGATGGCCTAACATATTGACGATGGCCTAACACATTGACTAACATATTGACGATGGCCTAACATATTGACGATGGCCTAACATATTGACGATGGCCTAACATATTGACGATGGCCTAACATATTGACGATGGCCTAACACATTGACTAACATATTGACGATGGCCTAACATATTGACGATGGCCTAACATATTGACGATGGCCTAACATATTGACTATGGCCTAACATATTGACGATGGCCTAACATATTGACGATGGCCTAACACATTGACTAACATATTGACGATGGCCTAACATATTGACGATGGCCTAACATATTGACGATGGCCTAACATATTGACTATGGCCTAACATATTGACGATGGCCTAACATATTGACGATGGCCTAACACATTGACTAACATATTGACGATGGCCTAACGTATTGACGATGGCCTAACATATTGACGATGGCCTAACATATTGACGATGGCCTAACATATTGACGATGGCCTAACACATTGACTAACATATTGACGATGGCCTAACATATTGACGATGGCCTAACATATTGACGATGGCCTAACATATTGACGATGACCTAACATATTGACTATGGCCTAACATATTGACGATGGCCTAACATATTCACTATGGCCTAACATATTGACGATGGCCTAACATATTGACGATGGCCTAACACATTGACTAACATATTGACGATGGCCTAACATATTGACGATGGCCTAACATATGGCCTAACATATTGACTATGGCCTAACATATTGACGATGGCCTAACATATTGACTATGGCCTAACATATTGACGATGGCCTAACATATTGACGATGGCCTAACATATTGACGATGGCCTAACATATTGACGATGGCCTAACATATTGACGATGGCCTAACATATTGACTAACATATTGACTATGGCCTAACATATTGACGATGACCTAACATATTGACTATGGCCTAACATATTGACGATGGCCTAACATATTGACGATGGCCTAACATATTGACGATGGCCTAACATATTGACTAACATATTGACTATGGCCTAACATATTGACGATGGCCTAACATATTGACGATGGCCTAACATATTGACTAACATATTGACTATGGCCTAACATATTGACGATGACCTAACATATTGACTATGGCCTAACATATTGACGATGGCCTAACATATTGACGATGGCCTAACATATTGACTAACATATTGACTATGGCCTAACATATTGACGATGGCCTAACATATTGACGATGGCCTAACATATTGACGATGGCCTAACATATTGACGATGGCCTAACATATTGACTATGGCCTAACATATTGACGATGGCCTAACATATTGACGATGGCCTAACATATTGACGATGGCCTAACACATTGACTAACATATTGACGATGGCCTAACATATTGACGATGGCCTAACATATGGCCTAACATATTGACTATGGCCTAACATATTGACGATGGCCTAACATATTGACTATGGCCTAACATATTGACGATGGCCTAACATATTGACGATGGCCTAACATATTGACGATGGCCTAACATATTGACGATGGCCTAACATATTGACTATGGCCTAACATATTGACGATGGCCTAACATATTGACGATGGCCTAACACATTGACTAACATATTGACGATGGCCTAACATATTGACTATGGCCTAACATATTGACGATGGCCTAACATATTGACTAACATATTGACTATGGCCTAAGATATTGACGATGGCCTAACATATTGACTAACATATTGACTATGGCCTAACATATTGACGATGGCCTAACATATTGACTATGGCCTAACATATTGACGATGGCCTAACATATTGACGATGGCCTAACATATTGACGATGGCCTAACATATTGACGATGGCCTAACATATTGACTATGGCCTAACATATTGACGATGGCCTAACATATTGACGATGGCCTAACACATTGACTAACATATTGACGATGGCCTAACATATTGACGATGGCCTAACATATTGACGATGGCCTAACATATTGACGATGGCCTAACATATTCACTATGGCCTAACATATTGACGATGGCCTAACATATTGACGATGGCCTAACACATTGACTAACATATTGACGATGGCCTAACATATTGACGATGGCCTAACATATGGCCTAATATATTGACTATGGCCTAACATATTGACGATGGCCTAACATATTGACTATGGCCTAACATATTGACGATGGCCTAACATATTGACGATGGCCTAACATATTGACGATGGCCTAACATATTGACGATGGCCTAACATATTGACGATGGCCTAACATATTGACTAACATATTGACTATGGCCTAACATATTGACGATGACCTAACATATTGACTATGGCCTAACATATTGACGATGGCCTAACATATTGACGATGGCCTAACATATTGACGATGGCCTAACATATTGACTAACATATTGACTATGGCCTAACATATTGACGATGGCCTAACATATTGACGATGGCCTAACATATTGACTAACATATTGACTATGGCCTAACATATTGACGATGACCTAACATATTGACTATGGCCTAACATATTGACGATGGCCTAACATATTGACGATGGCCTAACATATTGACGATGGCCTAACATATTGACTAACATATTGACTATGGCCTAACATATTGACGATGGCCTAACATATTGACGATGGCCTAACATATTGACGATGGCCTAACATATTGACGATGGCCTAACATATTGACTATGGCCTAACATATTGACGATGGCCTAACATATTGACGATGGCCTAACACATTGACTAACATATTGACGATGGCCTAACATATTGACTATGGCCTAACATATTGACGATGGCCTAACATATTGACTAACATATTGACTATGGCCTAAGATATTGACGATGGCCTAACATATTGACTAACATATTGACTATGGCCTAACATATTGACGATGGCCTAACATATTGACTATGGCCTAACATATTGACGATGGCCTAACATATTGACGATGGCCTAACATATTGACGATGGCCTAACATATTGACGATGGCCTAACATATTGACTATGGCCTAACATATTGACGATGGCCTAACATATTGACGATGGCCTAACACATTGACTAACATATTGACGATGGCCTAACATATTGACGATGGCCTAACATATTGACGATGGCCTAACATATTGACGATGGCCTAACATATTGACGATGGCCTAACACATTGACTAACATATTGACGATGGCCTAACATATTGACGATGGCCTAACATATTGACGATGGCCTAACATATTGACTATGGCCTAACATATTGACGATGGCCTAACATATTGACGATGGCCTAACACATTGACTAACATATTGACGATGGCCTAACATATTGACGATGGCCTAACATATTGACGATGGCCTAACATATTGACTATGGCCTAACATATTGACGATGGCCTAACATATTGACGATGGCCTAACACATTGACTAACATATTGACGATGGCCTAACGTATTGACGATGGCCTAACATATTGACGATGGCCTAACATATTGACGATGGCCTAACATATTGACGATGGCCTAACACATTGACTAACATATTGACGATGGCCTAACATATTGACGATGGCCTAACATATTGACGATGGCCTAACATATTGACGATGACCTAACATATTGACTATGGCCTAACATATTGACGATGGCCTAACATATTCACTATGGCCTAACATATTGACGATGGCCTAACATATTGACGATGGCCTAACACATTGACTAACATATTGACGATGGCCTAACATATTGACGATGGCCTAACATATGGCCTAACATATTGACTATGGCCTAACATATTGACGATGGCCTAACATATTGACTATGGCCTAACATATTGACGATGGCCTAACATATTGACGATGGCCTAACATATTGACGATGGCCTAACATATTGACGATGGCCTAACATATTGACGATGGCCTAACATATTGACTAACATATTGACTATGGCCTAACATATTGACGATGACCTAACATATTGACTATGGCCTAACATATTGACGATGGCCTAACATATTGACGATGGCCTAACATATTGACGATGGCCTAACATATTGACTAACATATTGACTATGGCCTAACATATTGACGATGGCCTAACATATTGACGATGGCCTAACATATTGACTAACATATTGACTATGGCCTAACATATTGACGATGACCTAACATATTGACTATGGCCTAACATATTGACGATGGCCTAACATATTGACGATGGCCTAACATATTGACTAACATATTGACTATGGCCTAACATATTGACGATGGCCTAACATATTGACGATGGCCTAACATATTGACGATGGCCTAACATATTGACGATGGCCTAACATATTGACTATGGCCTAACATATTGACGATGGCCTAACATATTGACGATGGCCTAACACATTGACTAACATATTGACGATGGCCTAACATATTGACTATGGCCTAACATATTGACGATGGCCTAACATATTGACTAACATATTGACTATGGCCTAAGATATTGACGATGGCCTAACATATTGACTAACATATTGACTATGGCCTAACATATTGACGATGGCCTAACATATTGACTATGGCCTAACATATTGACGATGGCCTAACATATTGACGATGGCCTAACATATTGACGATGGCCTAACATATTGACGATGGCCTAACATATTGACTATGGCCTAACATATTGACGATGGCCTAACATATTGACGATGGCCTAACACATTGACTAACATATTGACGATGGCCTAACATATTGACGATAGCCTAACATATTGACGATGGCCCAACATATTGACGATGGCCTAACATATTGACGATGGCCTAACACATTGACTAACATATTGACGATGGCCTAACATATTGACGATGGCCTAACATATTGACGATGGCCTAACATATTGACTATGGCCTAACACATTGACTAACATATTGACTATGGCCTAACATATTGACGATGGCCTAACATATTGACGATGGCCTAACATATTGACTAACATATTGACTATGGCCTAACATATTGACGATGGCCTAACATATTGACGATGGCCTAACATATTGACTAACATATTGACTATGGCCTAACATATTGACGATGACCTAACATATTGACTATGGCCTAACATATTGACGATGGCCTAACATATTGACGATGGCCTAACATATTGACGATGGCCTAACATATTGACTAACATATTGACTATGGCCTAACATATTGACGATGGCCTAACATATTGACTAACATATTGACTATGGCCTAACATATTGACGATGGCCTAACATATTGACGATGGCCTAACATATTGACTAACATATTGACTATGGCCTAACATATTGACGATGGCCTAACATATTGACTAACATATTGACTATGCCCTAACATATTGACGATGGCCTAACATATTGACGATGGCCTAACATATTGACTAAAATATTGACTATGGCCTAACATATTGAAGATGGCCTAACATATTGACTAACATATTGACTATGGCCTAAGATATTGACGATGGCCTAACATATTGACTAACATATTGACTATGGCCTAACATATTGACGATGGCCTAACATATTGACTATGGCCTAACATATTGACGATGGCCTAACATATTGACGATGGCCTAACATATTGACGATGGCCTAACATATTGACGATGGCCTAACACATTGACTAACATATTGACGATGGCCTAACATATTGACGATGGCCTAACATATGGCCTAACATATTGACTATGGCCTAACATATTGACGATGGCCTAACATATTGACTATGGCCTAACATATTGATGATGGCCTAACATATTGACGATGGCCTAACATATTGACGATGGCCTAACATATTGACGATGGCCTAACATATTGACTATGGCCTAACATATTGACGATGGCCTAACATATTGACGATGGCCTAACACATTGACTAACATATTGACGATGGCCTAACATATTGACTATGGCCTAACATATTGACGATGGCCTAACATATTGACTAACATATTGACTATGGCCTAAGATATTGACGATGGCCTAACATATTGACTAACATATTGACTATGGCCTAACATATTGACGATGGCCTAACATATTGACTATGGCCTAACATATTGACTATGGCCTAACATATTGACGATGGCCTAACATATTGACGATGGCCTAACATATTGACGATGGCCTAACATATTGACGATGGCCTAACATATTGACTATGGCCTAACATATTGACGATGGCCTAACATATTGACGATGGCCTAACACATTGACTAACATATTGACGATGGCCTAACATATTGACGATGGCCTAACATATTGACGATGGCCTAACATATTGACGATGGCCTAACATATTCACTATGGCCTAACATATTGACGATGGCCTAACATATTGACGATGGCCTAACACATTGACTAACATATTGACGATGGCCTAACATATTGACGATGGCCTAACATATGGCCTAACATATTGACTATGGCCTAACATATTGACGATGGCCTAACATATTGACTATGGCCTAACATATTGACGATGGCCTAACATATTGACTAACATATTGACTATGGCCTAACATATTGACGATGGCCTAACATATTGACGATGGCCTAACATATTGACTAACATATTGACTATGGCCTAACATATTGACGATGACCTAACATATTGACTATGGCCTAACATATTGACGATGGCCTAACATATTGACGATGGCCTAACATATTGACGATGGCCTAACATATTGACTAACATATTGACTATGGCCTAACATATTGACTAACATATTGACTATGGCCTAACATATTGACGATGGCCTAACATATTGACGATGGCCTAACATATTGACTAACATATTGACTATGGCCTAACATATTGAGGATGGCCTAACATATTGACGATGGCCTAACATATTGACTAACATATTGACTATGGCCTAACATATTGACGATGGCCTAACATATTGACTAACATATTGACTATGGCCTAAGATATTGACGATGGCCTAACATATTGACTAACATATTGACTATGGCCTAACATATTGACGATGGCCTAACATATTGACGATGGCCTAACAGATTGACGATGGCCTAACATATTGACTAACATATTGACTATGGCCTAACATATTGACGATGGCCTAACATATTGACGATGGCCTAACATATTGACTAACATATTGACTATGGCCTAACATATTGACGATGACCTAACATATTGACTATGGCCTAACATATTGACGATGGCCTAACATATTGACGATGGCCTAACATATTGACGATGGCCTAACATATTGACTAACATATTGACTATGGCCTAACATATTGACGATGGCCTAACATATTGACTAACATATTGACTATGGCCTAACATATTGACGATGGCCTAACATATTGACGATGGCCTAACATATTGACTAACATATTGACTATGGCCTAACATATTGACGATGACCTAACATATTGACTATGGCCTAACATATTGACGATGGCCTAACATATTGACGATGGCCTAACATATTGACGATGGCCTAACATATTGACTAACATATTGACTATGGCCTAACATATTGACGATGGCCTAACATATTGACGATGGCCTAACATATTGACTAACATATTGACTATGGCCTAACATATTGACGATGACCTAACATATTGACTATGGCCTAACATATTGACGATGGCCTATCATATTGACGATGGCCTAACATATTGACGATGGCCTAACATATTGACTAACATATTGACTATGGCCTAACATATTGACGATGGCCTAACATATTGACTAACATATTGACTATGGCCTAACATATTGACGATGGCCTAACATATTGACTAACATATTGACTATGGCCTAACATATTGACGATGGCCTAACATATTGACCTACATATTGACTATGCCCTAACATATTGACGATGGCCTAACATATTGACGATGGCCTAACATATTGACTAACATATTGACTATGGCCTAACATATTGACGATGGCCTAACATATTGACTAACATATTGACTATGGCCTAAGATATTGACGATGGCCTAACATATTGACTAACATATTGACTATGGCCTAACATATTGACGATGGCCTAACATATTGACTAAGGCCTAACATATTGACGATGGCCTAACATATTGACGATGGCCTAACATATTGACGATGGCGTAACATATTGACGATGGCCTAACATATTGACTATGGCCTAACATATTGACGATGGCCTAACATATTGACGATGGCCTAACACATTGACTAACATATTGACGATGGCCTAACATATTGACGATGGCCTAACATATGGCCTAACATATTGACTATGGCCTAACATATTGACGATGGCCTAACATATTGACTATGGCCTAACATATTGACGATGGCCTAACATATTGACGATGGCCTAACATATTGACGATGGCCTAACATATTGACGATGGCCTAACATATTGACTATGGCCTAACATATTGACGATGGCCTAACATATTGACGATGGCCTAACACATTGACTAACATATTGACGATGGCCTAACATATTGACTATGGCCTAACATATTGACGATGGCCTAACATATTGACTAACATGTTGACTATGGCCTAAGATATTGACGATGGCCTAACATATTGACTAACATATTGACTATGGCCTAACATATTGACGATGGCCTAACATATTGACTAACATATTGACTATGGCCTAACATATTGACGATGGCCTAACATATTGACGATGGCCTAACATATTGACTAACATATTGACTATGGCCTAACATATTGACGATGACCTAACATATTGACTATGGCCTAACATATTGACGATGGCCTAACATATTGACTAAGGCCTAACATATTGACGATGGCCTAACATATTGACGATGGCCTAACATATTGACGATGGCGTAACATATTGACGATGGCCTAACATATTGACTATGGCCTAACATATTGACGATGGCCTAACATATTGACGATGGCCTAACACATTGACTAACATATTGACGATGGCCTAACATATTGACGATGGCCTAACATATGGCCTAACATATTGACTATGGCCTAACATATTGACGATGGCCTAACATATTGACTATGGCCTAACATATTGACGATGGCCTAACATATTGACGATGGCCTAACATATTGACGATGGCCTAACATATTGACGATGGCCTAACATATTGACTATGGCCTAACATATTGACGATGGCCTAACATATTGACGATGGCCTAACACATTGACTAACATATTGACGATGGCCTAACATATTGACTATGGCCTAACATATTGACGATGGCCTAACATATTGACTAACATGTTGACTATGGCCTAAGATATTGACGATGGCCTAACATATTGACTAACATATTGACTATGGCCTAACATATTGACGATGGCCTAACATATTGACTAACATATTGACTATGGCCTAACATATTGACGATGGCCTAACATATTGACGATGGCCTAACATATTGACTAACATATTGACTATGGCCTAACATATTGACGATGACCTAACATATTGACTATGGCCTAACATATTGACGATGGCCTAACATATTGACGATGGCCTAACATATTGACGATGGCCTAACATATTGACGATGGCCTAACATATTGACTAACATATTGACTATGGCCTAACATATTGACGATGGCCTAACATATTGACTAACATATTGACTATGGCCTAACATATTGACGATGGCCTAACATATTGACGATGGCCTAACATATTGACTAACATATTGACTATGGCCTAACATATTGACGATGGCCTAACATATTGACCTACATATTGACTATGCCCTAACATATTGACGATGGCCTAACATATTGACGATGGCCTAACATATTGACTAACATATTGACTATGGCCTAACATATTGACGATGGCCTAACATATTGACTAACATATTGACTATGGCCTAAGATATTGACGATGGCCTAACATATTGACTAACATATTGACTATGGCCTAACATATTGACGATGGCCTAACATATTGACTAAGGCCTAACATATTGACGATGGCCTAACATATTGACGATGGCCTAACATATTGACGATGGCGTAACATATTGACGATGGCCTAACATATTGACTATGGCCTAACATATTGACGATGGCCTAACATATTGACGATGGCCTAACACATTGACTAACATATTGACGATGGCCTAACATATTGACGATGGCCTAACATATGGCCTAACATATTGACTATGGCCTAACATATTGACGATGGCCTAACATATTGACTATGGCCTAACATATTGACGATGGCCTAACATATTGACGATGGCCTAACATATTGACGATGGCCTAACATATTGACGATGGCCTAACATATTGACTATGGCCTAACATATTGACGATGGCCTAACATATTGACGATGGCCTAACACATTGACTAACATATTGACGATGGCCTAACATATTGACTATGGCCTAACATATTGACGATGGCCTAACATATTGACTAACATGTTGACTATGGCCTAAGATATTGACGATGGCCTAACATATTGACTAACATATTGACTATGGCCTAACATATTGACGATGGCCTAACATATTGACTAACATATTGACTATGGCCTAACATATTGATGATGGCCTAACATATTGACGATGGCCTAACATATTGACTAACATATTGACTATGGCCTAACATATTGACGATGACCTAACATATTGACTATGGCCTAACATATTGACGATGGCCTAACATATTGACGATGGCCTAACATATTGACGATGGCCTAACATATTGACTAACATATTGACTATGGCCTAACATATTGACGATGGCCTAACATATTGACTAACATATTGACTATGGCCTAACATATTGACGATGGCCTAACATATTGACGATGGCCTAACATATTGACTAACATATTGACTATGGCCTAACATATTGACGATGGCCTAACATATTGACTAACATATTGACTATGCCCTAACATATTGACGATGGCCTAACATATTGACGATGGCCTAACATATTGACTAACATATTGACTATGGCCTAACATATTGACGATGGCCTAACATATTGACTAACATATTGACTATGGCCTAAGATATTGACGATGGCCTAACATATTGACTAACATATTGACTATGGCCTAACATATTGACGATGGCCTAACATATTGACTATGGCCTAACATATTGACGATGGCCTAACATATTGACGATGGCCTAACATATTGACGATGGCCTAACATATTGACTATGGCCTAACATATTGACGATGGCCTAACATATTGACGATGGCCTAACACATTGACTAACATATTGACGATGGCCTAACATATTGACTATGGCCTAACATATTGACGATGGCCTAACATATTGACTAACATATTGACTATGGCCTAAGATATTGACGATGGCCTAACATATTGACTAACATATTGACTATGGCCTAACATATTGACGATGGCCTAACATATTGACTATGGCCTAACATATTGACGATGGCCTAACATATTGACGATGGCCTAACATATTGACGATGGCCTAACACATTGACTAACATATTGACGATGGCCTAACATATTGACGATGGCCTAACATATGGCCTAACATATTGACTATGGCCTAACATATTGACGATGGCCTAACATATTGACTATGGCCTAACATATTGACGATGGCCTAACATATTGACGATGGCCTAACATATTGACGATGGCCTAACATATTGACGATGGCCTAACATATTGACTAACATATTGACTATGGCCTAACATATTGACGATGGCCTAACATATTGACTAACATATTGACTATGGCCTAAGATATTGACGATGGCCTAACATATTGACTAACATATTGACTATGGCCTAACATATTGACGATGGCCTAACATATTGACTAAGGCCTAACATATTGACGATGGCCTAACATATTGACGATGGCCTAACATATTGACGATGGCGTAACATATTGACGATGGCCTAACATATTGACTATGGCCTAACATATTGACGATGGCCTAACATATTGACGATGGCCTAACACATTGACTAACATATTGACGATGGCCTAACATATTGACGATGGCCTAACATATGGCCTAACATATTGACTATGGCCTAACATATTGACGATGGCCTAACATATTGACTATGGCCTAACATATTGACGATGGCCTAACATATTGACGATGGCCTAACATATTGACGATGGCCTAACATATTGACGATGGCCTAACATATTGACTATGGCCTAACATATTGACGATGGCCTAACATATTGACGATGGCCTAACACATTGACTAACATATTGACGATGGCCTAACATATTGACTATGGCCTAACATATTGACGATGGCCTAACATATTGACTAACATGTTGACTATGGCCTAAGATATTGACGATGGCCTAACATATTGACTAACATATTGACTATGGCCTAACATATTGACGATGGCCTAACATATTGACTAACATATTGACTATGGCCTAACATATTGACGATGGCCTAACATATTGACGATGGCCTAACATATTGACTAACATATTGACTATGGCCTAACATATTGACGATGACCTAACATATTGACTATGGCCTAACATATTGACGATGGCCTAACATATTGACGATGGCCTAACATATTGACGATGGCCTAACATATTGACTAACATATTGACTATGGCCTAACATATTGACGATGGCCTAACATATTGACTAACATATTGACTATGGCCTAACATATTGACGATGGCCTAACATATTGACGATGGCCTAACATATTGACTAACATATTGACTATGGCCTAACATATTGACGATGGCCTAACATATTGACTAACATATTGACTATGCCCTAACATATTGACGATGGCCTAACATATTGACGATGGCCTAACATATTGACTAACATATTGACTATGGCCTAACATATTGACGATGGCCTAACATATTGACTAACATATTGACTATGGCCTAAGATATTGACGATGGCCTAACATATTGACTAACATATTGACTATGGCCTAACATATTGACGATGGCCTAACATATTGACTATGGCCTAACATATTGACGATGGCCTAACATATTGACGATGGCCTAACATATTGACGATGGCCTAACATATTGACGATGGCCTAACATATTGACTATGGCCTAACATATTGACGATGGCCTAACATATTGACGATGGCCTAACACATTGACTAACATATTGACGATGGCCTAACATATTGACTATGGCCTAACATATTGACGATGGCCTAACATATTGACTAACATATTGACTATGGCCTAAGATATTGACGATGGCCTAACATATTGACTAACATATTGACTATGGCCTAACATATTGACGATGGCCTAACATATTGACTATGGCCTAACATATTGACGATGGCCTAACATATTGACGATGGCCTAACATATTGACGATGGCCTAACATATTGACTATGGCCTAACATATTGACGATGGCCTAACATATTGACGATGGCCTAACACATTGACTAACATATTGACGATGGCCTAACATATTGACGATGGCCTAACATATTGACGATGGCCTAACACATTGACTAACATATTGACGATGGCCTAACATATTGACGATGGCCTAACATATTGACGATGGCCTAACATATTGACTATGGCCTAACACATTGACTAACATATTGACTATGGCCTAACATATTGACGATGGCCTAACATATTGACGATGGCCTAAAATATTGACTAACATATTGACTATGGCCTAACATATTGACGATGGCCTAACATATTGACGATGGCCTAACATATTGACTAACATATTGACTATGGCCTAACATATTGACGATGACCTAACATATTGACTATGGCCTAACATATTGACGATGGCCTAACATATTGACGATGGCCTAACATATTGACGATGGCCTAACATATTGACTAACATATTGACTATGGCCTAACATATTGACGATGGCCTAACATATTGACTAACATATTGACTATGGCCTAACATATTGACGATGGCCTAACATATTGACGATGGCCTAACATATTGACTAACATATTGACTATGGCCTAACATATTGACGATGGCCTAACATATTGACTAACATATTGACTATGCCCTAACATATTGACGATGGCCTAACATATTGACGATGGCCTAACATATTGACTAAAATATTGACTATGGCCTAACATATTGAAGATGGCCTAACATATTGACTAACATATTGACAATGGCCTAAGATATTGACGATGGCCTAACATATTGACTAACATATTGACTATGGCCTAACATATTGACGATGGCCTAACATATTGACTATGGCCTAACATATTGACGATGGCCTAACATATTGACGATGGCCTAACATATTGACGATGGCCTAACATATTGACGATGGCCTAACACATTGACTAACATATTGACGATGGCCTAACATATTGACGATGGCCTAACATATGGCCTAACATATTGACTATGGCCTAACATATTGACGATGGCCTAACATATTGACTATGGCCTAACATATTGACGATGGCCTAACATATTGACGATGGCCTAACATATTGACGATGGCCTAACATATTGACGATGGCCTAACATATTGACTATGGCCTAACATATTGACGATGGCCTAACATATTGACGATGGCCTAACACATTGACTAACATATTGACGATGGCCTAACATATTGACTATGGCCTAACATATTGACGATGGCCTAACATATTGACTAACATATTGACTATGGCCTAAGATATTGACGATGGCCTAACATATTGACTAACATATTGACTATGGCCTAACATATTGACGATGGCCTAACATATTGACTATGGCCTAACATATTGACTATGCCCTAACATATTGACGATGGCCTAACATATTGACGATGGCCTAACATATTGACTAACATATTGACTATGGCCTAACATATTGACGATGGCCTAACATATTGACTAACATATTGACTATGGCCTAAGATATTGACGATGGCCTAACATATTGACTAACATATTGACTATGGCCTAACATATTGACGATGGCCTAACATATTGACTATGGCCTAACATATTGACGATGGCCTAACATATTGACGATGGCCTAACATATTGACGATGGCCTAACATATTGACGATGGCCTAACATATTGACTATGGCCTAACATATTGACGATGGCCTAACATATTGACGATGGCCTAACACATTGACTAACATATTGACGATGGCCTAACATATTGACTATGGCCTAACATATTGACGATGGCCTAACATATTGACTAACATATTGACTATGGCCTAAGATATTGACGATGGCCTAACATATTGACTAACATATTGACTATGGCCTAACATATTGACGATGGCCTAACATATTGACTATGGCCTAACATATTGACGATGGCCTAACATATTGACGATGGCCTAACATATTGACGATGGCCTAACATATTGACTATGGCCTAACATATTGACGATGGCCTAACATATTGACGATGGCCTAACACATTGACTAACATATTGACGATGGCCTAACATATTGACGATGGCCTAACATATTGACGATGGCCTAACACATTGACTAACATATTGACGATGGCCTAACATATTGACGATGGCCTAACATATTGACGATGGCCTAACATATTGACTATGGCCTAACACATTGACTAACATATTGACTATGGCCTAACATATTGACGATGGCCTAACATATTGACGATGGCCTAAAATATTGACTAACATATTGACTATGGCCTAACATATTGACGATGGCCTAACATATTGACGATGGCCTAACATATTGACTAACATATTGACTATGGCCTAACATATTGACGATGACCTAACATATTGACTATGGCCTAACATATTGACGATGGCCTAACATATTGACGATGGCCTAACATATTGACGATGGCCTAACATATTGACTAACATATTGACTATGGCCTAACATATTGACGATGGCCTAACATATTGACTAACATATTGACTATGGCCTAACATATTGACGATGGCCTAACATATTGACGATGGCCTAACATATTGACTAACATATTGACTATGGCCTAACATATTGACGATGGCCTAACATATTGACTAACATATTGACTATGCCCTAACATATTGACGATGGCCTAACATATTGACGATGGCCTAACATATTGACTAAAATATTGACTATGGCCTAACATATTGAAGATGGCCTAACATATTGACTAACATATTGACAATGGCCTAAGATATTGACGATGGCCTAACATATTGACTAACATATTGACTATGGCCTAACATATTGACGATGGCCTAACATATTGACTATGGCCTAACATATTGACGATGGCCTAACATATTGACGATGGCCTAACATATTGACGATGGCCTAACATATTGACGATGGCCTAACACATTGACTAACATATTGACGATGGCCTAACATATTGACGATGGCCTAACATATGGCCTAACATATTGACTATGGCCTAACATATTGACGATGGCCTAACATATTGACTATGGCCTAACATATTGACGATGGCCTAACATATTGACGATGGCCTAACATATTGACGATGGCCTAACATATTGACGATGGCCTAACATATTGACTATGGCCTAACATATTGACGATGGCCTAACATATTGACGATGGCCTAACACATTGACTAACATATTGACGATGGCCTAACATATTGACTATGGCCTAACATATTGACGATGGCCTAACATATTGACTAACATATTGACTATGGCCTAAGATATTGACGATGGCCTAACATATTGACTAACATATTGACTATGGCCTAACATATTGACGATGGCCTAACATATTGACTATGGCCTAACATATTGACGATGGCCTAACATATTGACGATGGCCTAACATATTGACGATGGCCTAACATATTGACGATGGCCTAACATATTGACTATGGCCTAACATATTGACGATGGCCTAACATATTGACGATGGCCTAACACATTGACTAACATATTGACGATGGCCTAACATATTGACGATGGCCTAACATATTGACGATGGCCTAACATATTGACGATGGCCTAACATATTCACTATGGCCTAACATATTGACGATGGCCTAACATATTGACGATGGCCTAACACATTGACTAACATATTGACGATGGCCTAACATATTGACGATGGCCTAACATATGGCCTAACATATTGACTATGGCCTAACATATTGACGATGGCCTAACATATTGACTATGGCCTAACATATTGACGATGGCCTAACATATTGACGATGGCCTAACATATTGACGATGGCCTAACATATTGACGATGGCCTAACATATTGACGATGGCCTAACATATTGACTAACATATTGACTATGGCCTAACATATTGACGATGACCTAACATATTGACTATGGCCTAACATATTGACGATGGCCTAACATATTGACGATGGCCTAACATATTGACGATGGCCTAACATATTGACTAACATATTGACTATGGCCTAACATATTGACGATGGCCTAACATATTGACGATGGCCTAACATATTGACTAACATATTGACTATGGCCTAACATATTGACGATGACCTAACATATTGACTATGGCCTAACATATTGACGATGGCCTAACATATTGACGATGGCCTAACATATTGACGATGGCCTAACATATTGACTAACATATTGACTATGGCCTAACATATTGACGATGGCCTAACATATTGACGATGGCCTAACATATTGACGATGGCCTAACATATTGACGATGGCCTAACATATTGACTATGGCCTAACATATTGACGATGGCCTAACATATTGACGATGGCCTAACACATTGACTAACATATTGACGATGGCCTAACATATTGACTATGGCCTAACATATTGACGATGGCCTAACATATTGACTAACATATTGACTATGGCCTAAGATATTGACGATGGCCTAACATATTGACTAACATATTGACTATGGCCTAACATATTGACGATGGCCTAACATATTGACTATGGCCTAACATATTGACGATGGCCTAACATATTGACGATGGCCTAACATATTGACGATGGCCTAACATATTGACGATGGCCTAACATATTGGCTATGGCCTAACATATTGACGATGGCCTAACATATTGACGATGGCCTAACACATTGACTAACATATTGACGATGGCCTAACATATTGACGATGGCCTAACATATTGACGATGGCCTAACATATTGACGATGGCCTAACATATTGACGATGGCCTAACACATTGACTAACATATTGACGATGGCCTAACATATTGACGATGGCCTAACATATTGACGATGGCCTAACATATTGACTATGGCCTAACACAGTGACTAACATATTGACTATGGCCTAACATATTGACGATGGCCTAACATATTGACGATGGCCTAACATATTGACTAACATATTGACTATGGCCTAACATATTGACGATGGCCTAACATATTGACGATGGCCTAACATATTGACTAACATATTGACTATGGCCTAACATATTGACGATGACCTAACATATTGACTATGGCCTAACATATTGACGATGGCCTAACATATTGACGATGGCCTAACATATTGACGATGGCCTAACATATTGACTAACATATTGACTATGGCCTAACATATTGACGATGGCCTAACATATTGACGATGGCCTAACATATTGACTAACATATTGACTATGGCCTAACATATTGACGATGGCCTAACATATTGACTAACATATTGACTATGCCCTAACATATTGACGATGGCCTAACATATTGACGATGGCCTAACATATTGACTAAAATATTGACTATGGCCTAACATATTGAAGATGGCCTAACATATTGACTAACATATTGACTATGGCCTAAGATATTGACGATGGCCTAACATATTGACTAACATATTGACTATGGCCTAACATATTGACGATGGCCTAACATATTGACTATGGCCTAACATATTGACGATGGCCTAACATATTGACGATGGCCTAACATATTGACGATGGCCTAACATATTGACGATGGCCTAACACATTGACTAACATATTGACGATGGCCTAACATATTGACGATGGCCTAACATATGGCCTAACATATTGACTATGGCCTAACATATTGACGATGGCCTAACATATTGACTATGGCCTAACATATTGACGATGGCCTAACATATTGACGATGGCCTAACATATTGACGATGGCCTAACATATTGACGATGGCCTAACATATTGACTATGGCCTAACATATTGACGATGGCCTAACATATTGACGATGGCCTAACAAATTTGACTAACATATTGACGATGGCCTAACATATTGACTATGGCCTAACATATTGACGATGGCCTAACATATTGACTAACATATTGACTATGGCCTAAGATATTGACGATGGCCTAACATATTGACTAACATATTGACTATGGCCTAACATATTGACGATGGCCTAACATATTGACTATGGCCTAACATATTGACGATGGCCTAACATATTGACGATGGCCTAACATATTGACGATGGCCTAACATATTGACGATGGCCTAACATATTGACTATGGCCTAACATATTGACGATGGCCTAACATATTGACGATGGCCTAACACATTGACTAACATATTGACGATGGCCTAACATATTGACGATGGCCTAACATATTGACGATGGCCTAACATATTGACGATGGCCTAACACATTGACTAACATATTGACGATGGCCTAACATATTGACGATGGCCTAACATATGGCCTAACATATTGACTATGGCCTAACATATTGACGATGGCCTAACATATTGACGATGGCCTAACATATTGACGATGGCCTAACATATTGACGATGGCCTAACATATTGACGATGGCCTAACATATTGACTAACATATTGACTATGGCCTAACATATTGACGATGACCTAACATATTGACTATGGCCTAACATATTGACGATGGCCTAACATATTGACGATGGCCTAACATATTGAAGATGGCCTAACATATTGACTAACATATTGACTATGGCCTAACATATTGACGATGGCCTAACATATTGACGATGGCCTAACATATTGACTAACATATTGACTATGGCCTAACATATTGACGATGACCTAACATATTGACTATGGCCTAACATATTGACGATGGCCTAACATATTGACGATGGCCTAACATATTGACGATGGCCTAACATATTGACTAACATATTGACTATGGCCTAACATATTGACGATGGCCTAACATATTGACTAACATATTGACTATGGCCTAACATATTGACGATGGCCTAACATATTGACGATGGCCTAACATATTGACTAACATATTGACTATGGCCTAACATATTGATGATGGCCTAACATATTGACTAACATATTGACTATGCCCTAACATATTGACGATGGCCTAACATATTGACGATGGCCTAACATATTGACTAACATATTGACTATGGCCTAACATATTGACGATGGCCTAACATATTGACTAACATATTGACTATGGCCTAAGATATTGACGATGGCCTAACATATTGACTAACATATTGACTATGGCCTAACATATTGACGATGGCCTAACATATTGACTATGGCCTAACATATTGACGATGGCCTAACATATTGACGATGGCCTAACATATTGACGATGGCGTAACATATTGACGATGGCCTAACATATTGACTATGGCCTAACATATTGACGATGGCCTAACATATTGACGATGGCCTAACACATTGACTAACATATTGACGATGGCCTAACATATTGACGATGGCCTAACATATGGCCTAACATATTGACTATGGCCTAACATATTGACGATGGCCTAACATATTGACTATGGCCTAACATATTGACGATGGCCTAACATATTGACGATGGCCTAACATATTGACGATGGCCTAACATATTGACGATGGCCTAACATATTGACTATGGCCTAACATATTGACGATGGCCTAACATATTGACGATGGCCTAACACATTGACTAACATATTGACGATGGCTTAACATATTGACTATGGCCTAACATATTGACGATGGCCTAACATATTGACTAACATGTTGACTATGGCCTAAGATATTGACGATGGCCTAACATATTGACTAACATATTGACTATGGCCTAACATATTGACGATGGCCTAACATATTGACTAACATATTGACTATGGCCTAACATATTGACGATGGCCTAACATATTGACGATGGCCTAACATATTGACTAACATATTGACTATGGCCTAACATATTGACGATGACCTAACATATTGACTATGGCCTAACATATTGACGATGGCCTAACATATTGACGATGGCCTAACATATTGACGATGGCCTAACATATTGACTAACATATTGACTATGGCCTAACATATTGACGATGGCCTAACATATTGACTAACATATTGACTATGGCCTAACATATTGACGATGGCCTAACATATTGACGATGGCCTAACATATTGACTAACATATTGACTATGGCCTAACATATTGACGATGGCCTAACATATTGACTAACATATTGACTATGCCCTAACATATTGACGATGGCCTAACATATTGACGATGGCCTAACATATTGACTAACATATTGACTATGGCCTAACATATTGACGATGGCCTAACATATTGACTAACATATTGACTATGGCCTAAGATATTGACGATGGCCTAACATATTGACTAACATATTGACTATGGCCTAACATATTGACGATGGCCTAACATATTGACTATGGCCTAACATATTGACGATGGCCTAACATATTGACGATGGCCTAACATATTGAAGATGGCGTAACATATTGACGATGGCCTAACATATTGACTATGGCCTAACATATTGACGATGGCCTAACATATTGACGATGGCCTAACACATTGACTAACATATTGACGATGGCCTAACATATTGACGATGGCCTAACATATGGCCTAACATATTGACTATGGCCTAACATATTGACGATGGCCTAACATATTGACTATGGCCTAACATATTGACGATGGCCTAACATATTGACGATGGCCTAACATATTGACGATGGCCTAACATATTGACGATGGCCTAACATATTGACTATGGCCTAACATATTGACTATGGCCTAACATATTGACGATGGCCTAACATATTGACTAACATGTTGACTATGGCCTAAGATATTGACGATGGCCTAACATATTGACTAACATATTGACTATGGCCTAACATATTGACGATGGCCTAACATATTGACTAACATATTGACTATGGCCTAACATATTGACGATGGCCTAACATATTGACGATGGCCTAACATATTGACTAACATATTGACTATGGCCTAACATATTGACGATGACCTAACATATTGACTATGGCCTAACATATTGACGATGGCCTAACATATTGACGATGGCCTAACATATTGACGATGGCCTAACATATTGACTAACATATTGACTATGGCCTAACATATTGACGATGGCCTAACATATTGACTAACATATTGACTATGGCCTAACATATTGACGATGGCCTAACATATTGACGATGGCCTAACATATTGACTAACATATTGACTATGGCCTAACATATTGACGATGGCCTAACATATTGACTAACATATTGACTATGCCCTAACATATTGACGATGGCCTAACATATTGACGATGGCCTAACATATTGACTAACATATTGACTATGGCCTAACATATTGACGATGGCCTAACATATTGACTAACATATTGACTATGGCCTAAGATATTGACGATGGCCTAACATATTGACTAACATATTGACTATGGCCTAACATATTGACGATGGCATAACATATTGACTATGGCCTAACATATTGACGATGGCCTAACATATTGACGATGGCCTAACATATTGACGATGGCCTAACATATTGACTATGGCCTAACATATTGACGATGGCCTAACATATTGACTAACATATTGACTATGCCCTAACATATTGACGATGGCCTAACATATTGACGATGGCCTAACATATTGACTAACATATTGACTATGGCCTAAGATATTGACGATGGCCTAACATATTGACTAACATATTGACTATGGCCTAACATATTGACGATGGCATAACATATTGACTATGGCCTAACATATTGACGATGGCCTAACATATTGACGATGGCCTAACATATTGACGATGGCCTAACATATTGACGATGGCCTAACATATTCACTATGGCCTAACATATTGACGATGGCCTAACATATTGACGATGGCCTAACACATTGACTAACATATTGACGATGGCCTAACATATTGACGATGGCCTAACATATGGCCTAACATATTGACTATGGCCTAACATATTGACGATGGCCTAACATATTGACTATGGCCTAACATATTGACGATGGCCTAACATATTGACGATGGCCTAACATATTGACGATGGCCTAACATATTGACGATGGCCTAACATATTGACTATGGCCTAACATATTGACGATGGCCTAACATATTGACGATGGCCTAACACATTGACTAACATATTGACGATGGCCTAACATATTGACTATGGCCTAACATATTGACGATGGCCTAACATATTGACTAACATATTGACTATGGCCTAAGATATTGACGATGGCCTAACATATTGACTAACATATTGACTATGGCCTAACATATTGACGATGGCCTAACATATTGACTATGGCCTAACATATTGACGATGGCCTAACATATTGACGATGGCCTAACATATTGACGATGGCCTAACATATTGACGATGGCCTAACATATTGACTATGGCCTAACATATTGACGATGGCCTAACATATTGACGATGGCCTAACACATTGACTAACATATTGACGATGGCCTAACATATTGACGATGGCCTAACATATTGACGATGGCCTAACATATTGACGATGGCCTAACACATTGACTAACATATTGACGATGGCCTAACATATTGACGATGGCCTAACATATTGACGATGGCCTAACATATTGACTATGGCCTAACACATTGACTAACATATTGACTATGGCCTAACATATTGACGATGGCCTAACATATTGACGATGGCCTAACATATTGACTAACATATTGACTATGGCCTAACATATTGACGATGGCCTAACATATTGACGATGGCCTAACATATTGACTAACATATTGACTATGGCCTAACATATTGACGATGACCTAACATATTGACTATGGCCTAACATATTGACGATGGCCTAACATATTGACGATGGCCTAACATATTGACGATGGCCTAACATATTGACTAACATATTGACTATGGCCTAACATATTGACGATGGCCTAACATATTGACTAACATATTGACTATGGCCTAACATATTGACGATGGCCTAACATATTGACGATGGCCTAACATATTGACTAACATATTGACTATGGCCTAACATATTGACGATGGCCTAACATATTGACTAACATATTGACTATGCCCTAACATATTGACGATGGCCTAACATATTGACGATGGCCTAACATATTGACTAAAATATTGACTATGGCCTAACATATTGAAGATGGCCTAACATATTGACTAACATATTGACTATGGCCTAAGATATTGACGATGGCCTAACATATTGACTAACATATTGACTATGGCCTAACATATTGACGATGGCCTAACATATTGACTATGGCCTAACATATTGACGATGGCCTAACATATTGACGATGGCCTAACATATTGACGATGGCCTAACATATTGACGATGGCCTAACACATTGACTAACATATTGACGATGGCCTAACATATTGACGATGGCCTAACATATGGCCTAACATATTGACTATGGCCTAACATATTGACGATGGCCTAACATATTGACTATGGCCTAACATATTGACGATGGCCTAACATATTGACGATGGCCTAACATATTGACGATGGCCTAACATATTGACGATGGCCTAACATATTGACTATGGCCTAACATATTGACGATGGCCTAACATATTGACGATGGCCTAACACATTGACTAACATATTGACGATGGCCTAACATATTGACTATGGCCTAACATATTGACGATGGCCTAACATATTGACTAACATATTGACTATGGCCTAAGATATTGACGATGGCCTAACATATTGACTAACATATTGACTATGGCCTAACATATTGACGATGGCCTAACATATTGACTATGGCCTAACATATTGACGATGGCCTAACATATTGACGATGGCCTAACATATTGACGATGGCCTAACATATTGACGATGGCCTAACATATTGACTATGGCCTAACATATTGACGATGGCCTAACATATTGACGATGGCCTAACACATTGACTAACATATTGACGATGGCCTAACATATTGACGATGGCCTAACATATTGACGATGGCCTAACATATTGACGATGGCCTAACATATTCACTATGGCCTAACATATTGACGATGGCCTAACATATTGACGATGGCCTAACACATTGACTAACATATTGACGATGGCCTAACATATTGACGATGGCCTAACATATGGCCTAACATATTGACTATGGCCTAACATATTGACGATGGCCTAACATATTGACTATGGCCTAACATATTGACGATGGCCTAACATATTGACGATGGCCTAACATATTGACGATGGCCTAACATATTGACGATGGCCTAACATATTGACTATGGCCTAACATATTGACGATGGCCTAACATATTGACGATGGCCTAACACATTGACTAACATATTGACGATGGCCTAACATATTGACTATGAACTAACATATTGACGATGGCCTAACATATTGACTAACATATTGACTATGGCCTAAGATATTGACGATGGCCTAACATATTGACTAACATATTGACTATGGCCTAACATATTGACGATGGCCTAACATATTGACTATGGCCTAACATATTGACGATGGCCTAACATATTGACGATGGCCTAACATATTGACGATGGCCTAACATATTGACGATGGCCTAACATATTGACTATGGCCTAACATATTGACGATGGCCTAACATATTGACGATGGCCTAACACATTGACTAACATATTGACGATGGCCTAACATATTGACGATGGCCTAACATATTGACGATGGCCTAACATATTGACGATGGCCTAACATATTGACGATGGCCTAACACATTGACTAACATATTGACGATGGCCTAACATATTGACGATGGCCTAACATATTGACGATGGCCTAACATATTGACTATGGCCTAACACATTGACTAACATATTGACTATGGCCTAACATATTGACGATGGCCTAACATATTGACGATGGCCTAACATATTGACGATGGCCTAACATATTGACTAACATATTGACTATGGCCTAACATATTGACGATGGCCTAACATATTGACGATGGCCTAACATATTGACTAACATATTGACTATGGCCTAACATATTGACGATGACCTAACATATTGACTATGGCCTAACATATTGACGATGGCCTAACATATTGACGATGGCCTAACATATTGACTAACATATTGACTATGGCCTAACATATTGACGATGGCCTAACATATTGACTAACATATTGACTATGGCCTAACATATTGACGATGGCCTAACATATTGACGATGGCCTAACATATTGACTAACATATTGACTATGGCCTAACATATTGACGATGGCCTAACATATTGACTAACATATTGACAATGCCGTAACATATTGACGATGGCCTAACATATTGACGATGGCCTAACATATTGACTAACATATTGACTATGGCCTAACATATTGACGATGGCCTAACATATTGACTAACATATTGACTATGGCCTAAGATATTGACGATGGCCTAACATATTGACTAACATATTGACTATGGCCTAACATATTGACGATGGCCTAACATATTGACTATGGCCTAACATATTGACGATGGCCTAACATATTGACGATGGCCTAACATATTGACGATGGCCTAACACATTGACTAACATATTGACGATGGCCTAACATATTGACGATGGCCTAACATATGGCCTAACATATTGACTATGGCCTAACATATTGACGATGGCCTAACATATTGACTATGGCCTAACATATTGACGATGGCCTAACATATTGACGATGGCCTAACATATTGACGATGGCCTAACATATTCACGATGGCCTAACATATTGACTATGGCCTAACATATTGACGATGGCCTAACATATTGACGATGGCCTAACACATTGACTAACATATTGACGATGGCCTAACATATTGACTATGGCCTAACATATTGACGATGGCCTAACATATTGACTAACATATTGACTATGGCCTAAGATATTGACGATGGCCTAACATATTGACTAACATATTGACTATGGCTTAACATATTGACGATGGCCTAACATATTGACTATGGCCTAACATATTGACGATGGCCTAACATATTGACGATGGCCTAACATATTGACGATGGCCTAACATATTGACGATGGCCTAACATATTGACGATGGCCTAACATATTGACGATGGCCTAACATATTGACGATGGCCTAACACATTGACTAACATATTGACGATGGCCTAACATATTGACGATGGCCTAACATATTGACGATGGCCTAACATATTGACTATGGCCTAACACATTGACTAACATATTGACTATGGCCTAACATATTGACGATGGCCTAACATATTGACGATGGCCTAACATATTGAATATGGCCTAACACATTGACTAACATATTGACGATGGCCTAACATATTGACGATGGCCTAACATATTGACGATGGCCTAACATATTGACTATGGCCTAACATATTGACGATGGCCTAACATATTGACGATGGCCTAACACATTGACTAACATATTGACGATGGCCTAACATATTCACTATGGCCTAACATATTGACGATGGCCTAACATATTGACTAACATATTGACTATGGCCTAAGATATTGACGATGGCCTAACATATTGACTAACATATTGACTATGGCCTAACATATTGACGATGGCCTAACATATTGACTATGGCCTAACATATTGACGATGGCCTAACATATTGACGATGGCCTAACATATTGACGATGGCCTAACATATTGACGATGGCCTAACATATTGACTATGGCCTAACATATTGACGATGGCCTAACATATTGACGATGGCCTAACACATTGACTAACATATTGACGATGGCCTAACATATTGACGATGGCCTAACATATTGACGATGGCCTAACAAATTGACTATGGCCTAACACATTGACTAACATATTGACTATGGCCTAACATATTGACGATGGCCTAACATATTGACGATGGCCTAACATATTGACTATGGCCTAACACATTGACTAACATATTGACGATGGCCTAACATATTGACGATGGCCTAACATATTGACGATGGCCTAACATATTGACTATGGCCTAACATATTGACGATGGCCTAACATATTGACGATGGCCTAACACATTGACTAACATATTGACGATGGCCTAACATATTGACTATGGCCTAACATATTGACGATGGCCTAACATATTGACTAACATATTGACTATGGCCTAAGATATTGACGATGGCCTAACATATTGACTAACATATTGACTATGGCCTAACATATTGACGATGGCCTAACATATTGACTATGGCCTAACATATTGACGATGGCCTAACATATTGACGATGGCCTAACATATTGACGATGGCCTAACATATTGACGATGGCCTAACATATTGACTATGGCCTAACATATTGACGATGGCCTAACATATTGACGATGGCCTAACACATTGACTAACATATTGACGATGGCCTAACATATTGACTATGGCCTAACACATTGACTAACATATTGACTATGGCCTAACATATTGACGATGGCCTAACATATTGACGATGGCCTAACATATTGAATATGGCCTAACACATTGACTAACATATTGACGATGGCCTAACATATTGACGATGGCCTAACATATTGACGATGGCCTAACATATTGACTATGGCCTAACATATTGACGATGGCCTAACATATTGACGATGGCCTAACACATTGACTAACATATTGACGATGGCCTAACATATTCACTATGGCCTAACATATTGACGATGGCCTAACATATTGACTAACATATTGACTATGGCCTAAGATATTGACGATGGCCTAACATATTGACTAACATATTGACTATGGCCTAACATATTGACGATGGCCTAACATATTGACTATGGCCTAACATATTGACGATGGCCTAACATATTGACGATGGCCTAACATATTGACGATGGCCTAACATATTGACGATGGCCTAACATATTGACTATGGCCTAACATATTGACGATGGCCTAACATATTGACGATGGCCTAACACATTGACTAACATATTGACGATGGCCTAACATATTGACGATGGCCTAACATATTGACGATGGCCTAACAAATTGACTATGGCCTAACACATTGACTAACATATTGACTATGGCCTAACATATTGACGATGGCCTAACATATTGACTATGGCCTAACATATTGACGATGGCCTAACATATTGACGATGGCCTAACACATTGACTAACATATTGACGATGGCCTAACATATTGACGATGGCCTAACATATTGACGATGGCCTAACATATTGACGATGGCCTAACATATTGACGATGGCCTAACACATTGACTAACATATTGACGATGGCCTAACATATTGACGATGGCCTAACATATTGACGATGGCCTAACATATTGACTATGGCCTAACACATTGACTAACATATTGACTATGGCCTAACATATTGACGATGGCCTAACATATTGACGATGGCCTAACATATTGACGATGGCCTAACATATTGACTAACATATTGACTATGGCCTAACATATTGACGATGGCCTAACATATTGACGATGGCCTAACATATTGACTAACATATTGACTATGGCCTAACATATTGACGATGACCTAACATATTGACTATGGCCTAACATATTGACGATGGCCTAACATATTGACGATGGCCTAACATATTGACGATGGCCTAACATATTGACGATGGCCTAACATATTGACTATGGCCTAACATATTGACGATGGCCTAACATATTGACGATGGCCTAACACATTGACTAACATATTGACGATGGCCTAACATATTGACTATGAACTAACATATTGACGATGGCCTAACATATTGACTAACATATTGACTATGGCCTAAGATATTGACGATGGCCTAACATATTGACTAACATATTGACTATGGCCTAACATATTGACGATGGCCTAACATATTGACTATGGCCTAACATATTGACGATGGCCTAACATATTGACGATGGCCTAACATATTGACGATGGCCTAACATATTGACGATGGCCTAACATATTGACTATGGCCTAACATATTGACGATGGCCTAACATATTGACGATGGCCTAACACATTGACTAACATATTGACGATGGCCTAACATATTGACGATGGCCTAACATATTGACGATGGCCTAACATATTGACGATGGCCTAACATATTGACGATGGCCTAACACATTGACTAACATATTGACGATGGCCTAACATATTGACGATGGCCTAACATATTGACGATGGCCTAACATATTGACTATGGCCTAACACATTGACTAACATATTGACTATGGCCTAACATATTGACGATGGCCTAACATATTGACGATGGCCTAACATATTGACGATGGCCTAACATATTGACTAACATATTGACTATGGCCTAACATATTGACGATGGCCTAACATATTGACGATGGCCTAACATATTGACTAACATATTGACTATGGCCTAACATATTGACGATGACCTAACATATTGACTATGGCCTAACATATTGACGATGGCCTAACATATTGACGATGGCCTAACATATTGACTAACATATTGACTATGGCCTAACATATTGACGATGGCCTAACATATTGACTAACATATTGACTATGGCCTAACATATTGACGATGGCCTAACATATTGACGATGGCCTAACATATTGACTAACATATTGACTATGGCCTAACATATTGACGATGGCCTAACATATTGACTAACATATTGACAATGCCGTAACATATTGACGATGGCCTAACATATTGACGATGGCCTAACATATTGACTAACATATTGACTATGGCCTAACATATTGACGATGGCCTAACATATTGACTAACATATTGACTATGGCCTAAGATATTGACGATGGCCTAACATATTGACTAACATATTGACTATGGCCTAACATATTGACGATGGCCTAACATATTGACTATGGCCTAACATATTGACGATGGCCTAACATATTGACGATGGCCTAACATATTGACGATGGCCTAACACATTGACTAACATATTGACGATGGCCTAACATATTGACGATGGCCTAACATATGGCCTAACATATTGACTATGGCCTAACATATTGACGATGGCCTAACATATTGACTATGGCCTAACATATTGACGATGGCCTAACATATTGACGATGGCCTAACATATTGACGATGGCCTAACATATTCACGATGGCCTAACATATTGACTATGGCCTAACATATTGACGATGGCCTAACATATTGACGATGGCCTAACACATTGACTAACATATTGACGATGGCCTAACATATTGACTATGGCCTAACATATTGACGATGGCCTAACATATTGACTAACATATTGACTATGGCCTAAGATATTGACGATGGCCTAACATATTGACTAACATATTGACTATGGCTTAACATATTGACGATGGCCTAACATATTGACTATGGCCTAACATATTGACGATGGCCTAACATATTGACGATGGCCTAACATATTGACGATGGCCTAACATATTGACGATGGCCTAACATATTGACGATGGCCTAACATATTGACGATGGCCTAACATATTGACGATGGCCTAACACATTGACTAACATATTGACGATGGCCTAACATATTGACGATGGCCTAACATATTGACGATGGCCTAACATATTGACTATGGCCTAACACATTGACTAACATATTGACTATGGCCTAACATATTGACGATGGCCTAACATATTGACGATGGCCTAACATATTGAATATGGCCTAACACATTGACTAACATATTGACGATGGCCTAACATATTGACGATGGCCTAACATATTGACGATGGCCTAACATATTGACTATGGCCTAACATATTGACGATGGCCTAACATATTGACGATGGCCTAACACATTGACTAACATATTGACGATGGCCTAACATATTCACTATGGCCTAACATATTGACGATGGCCTAACATATTGACTAACATATTGACTATGGCCTAAGATATTGACGATGGCCTAACATATTGACTAACATATTGACTATGGCCTAACATATTGACGATGGCCTAACATATTGACTATGGCCTAACATATTGACGATGGCCTAACATATTGACGATGGCCTAACATATTGACGATGGCCTAACATATTGACGATGGCCTAACATATTGACTATGGCCTAACATATTGACGATGGCCTAACATATTGACGATGGCCTAACACATTGACTAACATATTGACGATGGCCTAACATATTGACGATGGCCTAACATATTGACGATGGCCTAACAAATTGACTATGGCCTAACACATTGACTAACATATTGACTATGGCCTAACATATTGACGATGGCCTAACATATTGACGATGGCCTAACATATTGACTATGGCCTAACACATTGACTAACATATTGACGATGGCCTAACATATTGACGATGGCCTAACATATTGACGATGGCCTAACATATTGACTATGGCCTAACATATTGACGATGGCCTAACATATTGACGATGGCCTAACACATTGACTAACATATTGACGATGGCCTAACATATTGACTATGGCCTAACATATTGACGATGGCCTAACATATTGACTAACATATTGACTATGGCCTAAGATATTGACGATGGCCTAACATATTGACTAACATATTGACTATGGCCTAACATATTGACGATGGCCTAACATATTGACTATGGCCTAACATATTGACGATGGCCTAACATATTGACGATGGCCTAACATATTGACGATGGCCTAACATATTGACGATGGCCTAACATATTGACTATGGCCTAACATATTGACGATGGCCTAACATATTGACGATGGCCTAACACATTGACTAACATATTGACGATGGCCTAACATATTGACTATGGCCTAACACATTGACTAACATATTGACTATGGCCTAACATATTGACGATGGCCTAACATATTGACGATGGCCTAACATATTGAATATGGCCTAACACATTGACTAACATATTGACGATGGCCTAACATATTGACGATGGCCTAACATATTGACGATGGCCTAACATATTGACTATGGCCTAACATATTGACGATGGCCTAACATATTGACGATGGCCTAACACATTGACTAACATATTGACGATGGCCTAACATATTCACTATGGCCTAACATATTGACGATGGCCTAACATATTGACTAACATATTGACTATGGCCTAAGATATTGACGATGGCCTAACATATTGACTAACATATTGACTATGGCCTAACATATTGACGATGGCCTAACATATTGACTATGGCCTAACATATTGACGATGGCCTAACATATTGACGATGGCCTAACATATTGACGATGGCCTAACATATTGACGATGGCCTAACATATTGACTATGGCCTAACATATTGACGATGGCCTAACATATTGACGATGGCCTAACACATTGACTAACATATTGACGATGGCCTAACATATTGACGATGGCCTAACATATTGACGATGGCCTAACAAATTGACTATGGCCTAACACATTGACTAACATATTGACTATGGCCTAACATATTGACGATGGCCTAACATATTGACTATGGCCTAACATATTGACGATGGCCTAACATATTGACGATGGCCTAACACATTGACTAACATATTGACGATGGCCTAACATATTGACGATGGCCTAACATATTGACGATGGCCTAACATATTGACGATGGCCTAACATATTGACGATGGCCTAACACATTGACTAACATATTGACGATGGCCTAACATATTGACGATGGCCTAACATATTGACGATGGCCTAACATATTGACTATGGCCTAACACATTGACTAACATATTGACTATGGCCTAACATATTGACGATGGCCTAACATATTGACGATGGCCTAACATATTGACGATGGCCTAACATATTGACTAACATATTGACTATGGCCTAACATATTGACGATGGCCTAACATATTGACGATGGCCTAACATATTGACTAACATATTGACTATGGCCTAACATATTGACGATGACCTAACATATTGACTATGGCCTAACATATTGACGATGGCCTAACATATTGACGATGGCCTAACATATTGACGATGGCCTAACATATTGACTAACATATTGACTATGGCCTAACATATTGACGATGGCCTAACATATTGACTAACATATTGACTATGGCCTAACATATTGACGATGGCCTAACATATTGACGATGGCCTAACATATTGACTAACATATTGACTATGGCCTAACATATTGACGATGGCCTAACATATTGACTAACATATTGACTATGCCCTAACATATTGACGATGGCCTAACATATTGACGATGGCCTAACATATTGACCTTGGCCTAACATATTGACGATGGCCTAACATATTGACGATGGCCTAACATATTGACGATGGCCTAACATATTGACGATGGCCTAACATATTGACTATGGCCTAACATATTGACTATGGCCTAACATATTGACGATGGCCTAACATATTGACTAACATGTTGACTATGGCCTAAGATATTGACGATGGCCTAACATATTGACTAACATATTGACTATGGCCTAACATATTGACGATGGCCTAACATATTGACTAACATATTGACTATGGCCTAACATATTGACGATGGCCTAACATATTGACGATGGCCTAACATATTGACTAACATATTGACTATGGCCTAACATATTGACGATGACCTAACATATTGACTATGGCCTAACATATTGACGATGGCCTAACATATTGACGATGGCCTAACATATTGACGATGGCCTAACATATTGACTAACATATTGACTATGGCCTAACATATTGACGATGGCCTAACATATTGACTAACATATTGACTATGGCCTAACATATTGACGATGGCCTAACATATTGACGATGGCCTAACATATTGACTAACATATTGACTATGGCCTAACATATTGACGATGGCCTAACATATTGACTAACATATTGACTATGCCCTAACATATTGACGATGGCCTAACATATTGACGATGGCCTAACATATTGACTAACATATTGACTATGGCCTAACATATTGACGATGGCCTAACATATTGACTAACATATTGACTATGGCCTAAGATATTGACGATGGCCTAACATATTGACTAACATATTGACTATGGCCTAACATATTGACGATGGCATAACATATTGACTATGGCCTAACATATTGACGATGGCCTAACATATTGACGATGGCCTAACATATTGACGATGGCCTAACATATTGACGATGGCCTAACATATTCACTATGGCCTAACATATTGACGATGGCCTAACATATTGACGATGGCCTAACACATTGACTAACATATTGACGATGGCCTAACATATTGACGATGGCCTAACATATGGCCTAACATATTGACTATGGCCTAACATATTGACGATGGCCTAACATATTGACTATGGCCTAACATATTGACGATGGCCTAACATATTGACGATGGCCTAACATATTGACGATGGCCTAACATATTGACGATGGCCTAACATATTGACTATGGCCTAACATATTGACGATGGCCTAACATATTGACGATGGCCTAACACATTGACTAACATATTGACGATGGCCTAACATATTGACTATGGCCTAACATATTGACGATGGCCTAACATATTGACTAACATATTGACTATGGCCTAAGATATTGACGATGGCCTAACATATTGACTAACATATTGACTATGGCCTAACATATTGACGATGGCCTAACATATTGACTATGGCCTAACATATTGACGATGGCCTAACATATTGACGATGGCCTAACATATTGACGATGGCCTAACATATTGACGATGGCCTAACATATTGACTATGGCCTAACATTTTGACGATGGCCTAACATATTGACGATGGCCTAACACATTGACTAACATATTGACGATGGCCTAACATATTGACGATGGCCTAACATATTGACGATGGCCTAACATATTGACGATGGCCTAACATATTGACGATGGCCTAACACATTGACTAACATATTGACGATGGCCTAACATATTGACGATGGCCTAACATATTGACGATGGCCTAACATATTGACTATGGCCTAACACATTGACTAACATATTGACTATGGCCTAACATATTGACGATGGCCTAACATATTGACGATGGACTAACATATTGACTAACATATTGACTATGGCCTAACATATTGACGATGGCCTAACATATTGACGATGGCCTAACATATTGACTAACATATTGACTATGGCCTAACATATTGACGATGACCTAACATATTGACTATGGCCTAACATATTGACGATGGCCTAACATATTGACGATGGCCTAACATATTGACGATGGCCTAACATATTGACTAACATATTGACTATGGCCTAACATATTGACGATGGCCTAACATATTGACTAACATATTGACTATGGCCTAACATATTGACGATGGCCTAACATATTGACGATGGCCTAACATATTGACTAACATATTGACTATGGCCTAACATATTGACGATGGCCTAACATATTGACTAACATATTGACTATGCCCTAACATATTGACGATGGCCTAACATATTGACGATGGCCTAACATATTGACTAAAATATTGACTATGGCCTAACATATTGAAGATGGCCTAACATATTGACTAACATATTGACTATGGCCTAAGATATTGACGATGGCCTAACATATTGACTAACATATTGACTATGGCCTAACATATTGACGATGGCCTAACATATTGACTATGGCCTAACATATTGACGATGGCCTAACATATTGACGATGGCCTAACATATTGACGATGGCCTAACATATTGACGATGGCCTAACACATTGACTAACATATTGACGATGGCCTAACATATTGACGATGGCCTAACATATGGCCTAACATATTGACTATGGCCTAACATATTGACGATGGCCTAACATATTGACTATGGCCTAACATATTGACGATGGCCTAACATATTGACGATGGCCTAACATATTGACGATGGCCTAACATATTGACGATGGCCTAACATATTGACTATGGCCTAACATATTGACGATGGCCTAACATTTTGACGATGGCCTAACACATTGACTAACATATTGACGATGGCCTAACATATTGACTATGGCCTAACATATTGACGATGGCCTAACATATTGACTAACATATTGACTATGGCCTAAGATATTGACGATGGCCTAACATATTGACTAACATATTGACTATGGCCTAACATATTGACGATGGCCTAACATATTGACTATGGCCTAACATATTGACGATGGCCTAACATATTGACGATGGCCTAACATATTGACGATGGCCTAACATATTGACGATGGCCTAACATATTGACTATGGCCTAACATATTGACGATGGCCTAACATATTGACGATGGCCTAACACATTGACTAACATATTGACGATGGCCTAACATATTGACGATGGCCTAACATATTGACGATGGCCTAACATATTGACGATGGCCTAACATATTCACTATGGCCTAACATATTGACGATGGCCTAACATATTGACGATGGCCTAACACATTGACTAACATATTGACGATGGCCTAACATATTGACGATGGCCTAACATATGGCCTAACATATTGACTATGGCCTAACATATTGACGATGGCCTAACATATTGACTATGGCCTAACATATTGACGATGGCCTAACATATTGACGATGGCCTAACATATTGACGATGGCCTAACATATTGACGATGGCCTAACATATTGACTATGGCCTAACATATTGACGATGGCCTAACATATTGACGATGGCCTAACACATTGACTAACATATTGACGATGGCCTAACATATTGACTATGAACTAACATATTGACGATGGCCTAACATATTGACTAACATATTGACTATGGCCTAAGATATTGACGATGGCCTAACATATTGACTAACATATTGACTATGGCCTAACATATTGACGATGGCCTAACATATTGACTATGGCCTAACATATTGACGATGGCCTAACATATTGACGATGGCCTAACATATTGACGATGGCCTAACATATTGACGATGGCCTAACATATTGACTATGGCCTAACATATTGACGATGGCCTAACATATTGACGATGGCCTAACACATTGACTAACATATTGACGATGGCCTAACATATTGACGATGGCCTAACATATTGACGATGGCCTAACATATTGACGATGGCCTAACATATTGACGATGGCCTAACACATTGACTAACATATTGACGATGGCCTAACATATTGACGATGGCCTAACATATTGACGATGGCCTAACATATTGACTATGGCCTAACACATTGACTAACATATTGACTATGGCCTAACATATTGACGATGGCCTAACATATTGACGATGGCCTAACATATTGACGATGGCCTAACATATTGACTAACATATTGACTATGGCCTAACATATTGACGATGGCCTAACATATTGACGATGGCCTAACATATTGACTAACATATTGACTATGGCCTAACATATTGACGATGACCTAACATAATGACTATGGCCTAACATATTGACGATGGCCTAACATATTGACGATGGCCTAACATATTGACGATGGCCTAACATATTGACTAACATATTGACTATGGCCTAACATATTGACGATGGCCTAACATATTGACTAACATATTGACTATGGCCTAACATATTGACGATGGCCTAACATATTGACGATGGCCTAACATATTGACTAACATATTGACTATGGCCTAACATATTGACGATGGCCTAACATATTGACTAACATATTGACTATGCCGTAACATATTGACGATGGCCTAACATATTGACGATGGCCTAACATATTGACTAACATATTGACTATGGCCTAACATATTGACGATGGCCTAACATATTGACTAACATATTGACTATGGCCTAAGATATTGACGATGGCCTAACATATTGACTAACATATTGACTATGGCCTAACATATTGACGATGGCCTAACATATTGACTATGGCCTAACATATTGACGATGGCCTAACATATTGACGATGGCCTAACATATTGACGATGGCCTAACATATTGATGATGGCCTAACACATTGACTAACATATTGACGATGGCCTAACATATTGACGATGGCCTAACATATGGCCTAACATATTGACTATGGCCTAACATATTGACGATGGCCTAACATATTGACTATGGCCTAACATATTGACGATGGCCTAACATATTGACGATGGCCTAACATATTGACGATGGCCTAACATATTCACGATGGCCTAACATATTGACTATGGCCTAACATATTGACGATGGCCTAACATATTGACGATGGCCTAACACATTGACTAACATATTGACGATGGCCTAACATATTGACTATGGCCTAACATATTGACGATGGCCTAACATATTGACTAACATATTGACTATGGCCTAAGATATTGACGATGGCCTAACATATTGACTAACATATTGACTATGGCTTAACATATTGACGATGGCCTAACATATTGACTATGGCCTAACATATTGACGATGGCCTAACATATTGACGATGGCCTAACATATTGACGATGGCCTAACATATTGACGATGGCCTAACATATTGACTATGGCCTAACATATTGACGATGGCCTAACATATTGACGATGGCCTAACACATTGACTAACATATTGACGATGGCCTAACATATTGACGATGGCCTAACATATTGACGATGGCCTAACATATTGACTATGGCCTAACACATTGACTAACATATTGACTATGGCCTAACATATTGACGATGGCCTAACATATTGACGATGGCCTAACATATTGAATATGGCCTAACATATTGACGATGGCCTAACATATTGACTATGGCCTAACATATTGACGATGGCCTAACATATTGACGATGGCCTAACACATTGACTAACATATTGACTATGGCTTAACATATTGACGATGGCCTAACATATTGACTATGGCCTAACATATTGACGATGGCCTAACATATTGACGATGGCCTAACATATTGACGATGGCCTAACATATTGACGATGGCCTAACATATTGACTATGGCCTAACATATTGACGATGGCCTAACATATTGACGATGGCCTAACACATTGACTAACATATTGACGATGGCCTAACATATTGACGATGGCCTAACATATTGACGATGGCCTAACATATTGACTATGGCCTAACACATTGACTAACATATTGACTATGGCCTAACATATTGACGATGGCCTAACATATTGACGATGGCCTAACATATTGAATATGGCCTAACATATTGACGATGGCCTAACATATTGACTATGGCCTAACATATTGACGATGGCCTAACATATTGACGATGGCCTAACACATTGACTAACATATTGACGATGGCCTAACATATTGACGATGGCCTAACATATTGACGATGGCCTAACATATTGACTATGGCCTAACATATTGACGATGGCCTAACATATTGACGATGGCCTAACACATTGACTAACATATTGACGATGGCCTAACATATTCACTATGGCCTAACATATTGACGATGGCCTAACATATTGACTAACATATTGACTATGGCCTAAGATATTGACGATGGCCTAACATATTGACTAACATATTGACTATGGCCTAACATATTGACGATGGCCTAACATATTGACGATGGCCTAACATATTGACTATGGCCTAACATATTGACGATGGCCTAACATATTGACGATGGCCTAACACATTGACTAACATATTGACGATGGCCTAACATATTGACGATGGCCTAACATATTGACGATGGCCTAACAAATTGACTATGGCCTAACACATTGACTAACATATTGACTATGGCCTAACATATTGACGATGGCCTAACATATTGACGATGGCCTAACATATTGACTATGGCCTAACACATTGACTAACATATTGACGATGGCCTAACATATTGACGATGGCCTAACATATTGACGATGGCCTAACATATTGACTATGGCCTAACATATTGACGATGGCCTAACATATTGACGATGGCCTAACACATTGACTAACATATTGACGATGGCCTAACATATTGACTATGGCCTAACATATTGACGATGGCCTAACATATTGACTAACATATTGACTATGGCCTAAGATATTGACGATGGCCTAACATATTGACTAACATATTGACTATGGCCTAACATATTGACGATGGCCTAACATATTGACTATGGCCTAACATATTGACGATGGCCTAACATATTGACGATGGCCTAACATATTGACGATGGCCTAACATATTGACGATGGCCTAACATATTGACTATGGCCTAACATATTGACGATGGCCTAACATATTGACGATGGCCTAACACATTGACTAACATATTGACGATGGCCTAACATATTGACTATGGCCTAACACATTGACTAACATATTGACTATGGCCTAACATATTGACGATGGCCTAACATATTGACGATGGCCTAACATATTGAATATGGCCTAACACATTGACTAACATATTGACGATGGCCTAACATATTGACGATGGCCTAACATATTGACGATGGCCTAACATATTGACTATGGCCTAACATATTGACGATGGCCTAACATATTGACGATGGCCTAACATATTGACGATGGCCTAACATATTGACTATGGCCTAACATATTGACGATGGCCTAACATATTGACGATGGCCTAACACATTGACTAACATATTGACGATGGCCTAACATATTCACTATGGCCTAACATATTGACGATGGCCTAACATATTGACTAACATATTGACTATGGCCTAAGATATTGACGATGGCCTAACATATTGACTAACATATTGACTATGGCCTAACATATTGACGATGGCCTAACATATTGACTATGGCCTAACATATTGACGATGGCCTAACATATTGACGATGGCCTAACATATTGACGATGGCCTAACATATTGACGATGGCCTAACATATTGACTATGGCCTAACATATTGACGATGGCCTAACATATTGACGATGGCCTAACATATTGACGATGGCCTAACACATTGACTAACATATTGACGATGGCCTAACATATTGACGATGGCCTAACATATTGACGATGGCCTAACATATTGACGATGGCCTAACATATTCACTATGGCCTAACATATTGACGATGGCCTAACATATTGACGATGGCCTAACACATTGACTAACATATTGACGATGGCCTAACATATTGACGATGGCCTAACATATGGCCTAACATATTGACTATGGCCTAACATATTGACGATGGCCTAACATATTGACTATGGCCTAACATATTGACGATGGCCTAACATATTGACGATGGCCTAACATATTGACGATGGCCTAACATATTGACGATGGCCTAACATATTGACTATGGCCTAACATATTGACGATGGCCTAACATATTGACGATGGCCTAACACATTGACTAACATATTGACGATGGCCTAACATATTGACTATGAACTAACATATTGACGATGGCCTAACATATTGACTAACATATTGACTATGGCCTAAGATATTGACGATGGCCTAACATATTGACTAACATATTGACTATGGCCTAACATATTGACGATGGCCTAACATATTGACTATGGCCTAACATATTGACGATGGCCTAACATATTGACGATGGCCTAACATATTGACGATGGCCTAACATATTGACGATGGCCTAACATATTGACTATGGCCTAACATATTGACGATGGCCTAACATATTGACGATGGCCTAACACATTGACTAACATATTGACGATGGCCTAACATATTGACGATGGCCTAACATATTGACGATGGCCTAACATATTGACGATGGCCTAACATATTGACGATGGCCTAACACATTGACTAACATATTGACGATGGCCTAACATATTGACGATGGCCTAACATATTGACGATGGCCTAACATATTGACTATGGCCTAACACATTGACTAACATATTGACTATGGCCTAACATATTGACGATGGCCTAACATATTGACGATGGCCTAACATATTGACGATGGCCTAACATATTGACTAACATATTGACTATGGCCTAACATATTGACGATGGCCTAACATATTGACGATGGCCTAACATATTGACTAACATATTGACTATGGCCTAACATATTGACGATGACCTAACATAATGACTATGGCCTAACATATTGACGATGGCCTAACATATTGACGATGGCCTAACATATTGACGATGGCCTAACATATTGACTAACATATTGACTATGGCCTAACATATTGACGATGGCCTAACATATTGACTAACATATTGACTATGGCCTAACATATTGACGATGGCCTAACATATTGACGATGGCCTAACATATTGACTAACATATTGACTATGGCCTAACATATTGACGATGGCCTAACATATTGACTAACATATTGACTATGCCGTAACATATTGACGATGGCCTAACATATTGACGATGGCCTAACATATTGACTAACATATTGACTATGGCCTAACATATTGACGATGGCCTAACATATTGACTAACATATTGACTATGGCCTAAGATATTGACGATGGCCTAACATATTGACTAACATATTGACTATGGCCTAACATATTGACGATGGCCTAACATATTGACTATGGCCTAACATATTGACGATGGCCTAACATATTGACGATGGCCTAACATATTGACGATGGCCTAACATATTGATGATGGCCTAACACATTGACTAACATATTGACGATGGCCTAACATATTGACGATGGCCTAACATATGGCCTAACATATTGACTATGGCCTAACATATTGACGATGGCCTAACATATTGACTATGGCCTAACATATTGACGATGGCCTAACATATTGACGATGGCCTAACATATTGACGATGGCCTAACATATTCACGATGGCCTAACATATTGACTATGGCCTAACATATTGACGATGGCCTAACATATTGACGATGGCCTAACACATTGACTAACATATTGACGATGGCCTAACATATTGACTATGGCCTAACATATTGACGATGGACTAACATATTGACTAACATATTGACTATGGCCTAAGATATTGACGATGGCCTAACATATTGACTAACATATTGACTATGGCTTAACATATTGACGATGGCCTAACATATTGACTATGGCCTAACATATTGACGATGGCCTAACATATTGACGATGGCCTAACATATTGACGATGGCCTAACATATTGACGATGGCCTAACATATTGACTATGGCCTAACATATTGACGATGGCCTAACATATTGACGATGGCCTAACACATTGACTAACATATTGACGATGGCCTAACATATTGACGATGGCCTAACATATTGACGATGGCCTAACATATTGACTATGGCCTAACACATTGACTAACATATTGACTATGGCCTAACATATTGACGATGGCCTAACATATTGACGATGGCCTAACATATTGAATATGGCCTAACATATTGACGATGGCCTAACATATTGACTATGGCCTAACATATTGACGATGGCCTAACATATTGACGATGGCCTAACACATTGACTAACATATTGACTATGGCTTAACATATTGACGATGGCCTAACATATTGACTATGGCCTAACATATTGACGATGGCCTAACATATTGACGATGGCCTAACATATTGACGATGGCCTAACATATTGACGATGGCCTAACATATTGACTATGGCCTAACATATTGACGATGGCCTAACATATTGACGATGGCCTAACACATTGACTAACATATTGACGATGGCCTAACATATTGACGATGGCCTAACATATTGACGATGGCCTAACATATTGACTATGGCCTAACACATTGACTAACATATTGACTATGGCCTAACATATTGACGATGGCCTAACATATTGACGATGGCCTAACATATTGAATATGGCCTAACATATTGACGATGGCCTAACATATTGACTATGGCCTAACATATTGACGATGGCCTAACATATTGACGATGGCCTAACACATTGACTAACATATTGACGATGGCCTAACATATTGACGATGGCCTAACATATTGACGATGGCCTAACATATTGACTATGGCCTAACATATTGACGATGGCCTAACATATTGACGATGGCCTAACACATTGACTAACATATTGACGATGGCCTAACATATTCACTATGGCCTAACATATTGACGATGGCCTAACATATTGACTAACATATTGACTATGGCCTAAGATATTGACGATGGCCTAACATATTGACTAACATATTGACTATGGCCTAACATATTGACGATGGCCTAACATATTGACGATGGCCTAACATATTGACTATGGCCTAACATATTGACGATGGCCTAACATATTGACGATGGCCTAACACATTGACTAACATATTGACGATGGCCTAACATATTGACGATGGCCTAACATATTGACGATGGCCTAACAAATTGACTATGGCCTAACACATTGACTAACATATTGACTATGGCCTAACATATTGACGATGGCCTAACATATTGACGATGGCCTAACATATTGACTATGGCCTAACACATTGACTAACATATTGACGATGGCCTAACATATTGACGATGGCCTAACATATTGACGATGGCCTAACATATTGACTATGGCCTAACATATTGACGATGGCCTAACATATTGACGATGGCCTAACACATTGACTAACATATTGACGATGGCCTAACATATTGACTAACATATTGACTATGGCCTAAGATATTGACGATGGCCTAACATATTGACTAACATATTGACTATGGCCTAACATATTGACGATGGCCTAACATATTGACTATGGCCTAACATATTGACGATGTTCTAACATATTGACGATGGCCTAACATATTGACGATGGCCTAACATATTGACGATGGCCTAACATATTGACTATGGCCTAACATATTGACGATGGCCTAACATATTGACGATGGCCTAACACATTGACTAACATATTGACGATGGCCTAACATATTGACTATGGCCTAACACATTGACTAACATATTGACTATGGCCTAACATATTGACGATGGCCTAACATATTGACGATGGCCTAACATATTGAATATGGCCTAACACATTGACTAACATATTGACGATGGCCTAACATATTGACGATGGCCTAACATATTGACGATGGCCTAACATATTGACTATGGCCTAACATATTGACGATGGCCTAACATATTGACGATGGCCTAACATATTGACGATGGCCTAACATATTGACTATGGCCTAACATATTGACGATGGCCTAACATATTGACGATGGCCTAACACATTGACTAACATATTGACGATGGCCTAACATATTCACTATGGCCTAACATATTGACGATGGCCTAACATATTGACTAACATATTGACTATGGCCTAAGATATTGACGATGGCCTAACATATTGACTAACATATTGACTATGGCCTAACATATTGACGATGGCCTAACATATTGACTATGGCCTAACATATTGACGATGGCCTAACATATTGACGATGGCCTAACATATTGACGATGGCCTAACATATTGACGATGGCCTAACATATTGACTATGGCCTAACATATTGACGATGGCCTAACATATTGACGATGGCCTAACACATTGACTAACATATTGACGATGGCCTAACATATTGACGATGGCCTAACATATTGACGATGGCCTAACAAATTGACTATGGCCTAACACATTGACTAACATATTGACTATGGCCTAACATATTGACGATGGCCTAACATATTGACTATGGCCTAACATATTGACGATGGCCTAACATATTGACGATGGCCTAACACATTGACTAACATATTGACGATGGCCTAACATATTGACGATGGCCTAACATATTGACGATGGCCTAACATATTGACGATGGCCTAACATATTGACGATGGCCTAACACATTGACTAACATATTGACGATGGCCTAACATATTGACGATGGCCTAACATATTGACGATGGCCTAACATATTGACTATGGCCTAACACATTGACTAACATATTGACTATGGCCTAACATATTGACGATGGCCTAACATATTGACGATGGCCTAACATATTGACGATGGCCTAACATATTGACTAACATATTGACTATGGCCTAACATATTGACGATGGCCTAACATATTGACGATGGCCTAACATATTGACTAACATATTGACTATGGCCTAACATATTGACGATGACCTAACATATTGACTATGGCCTAACATATTGACGATGGCCTAACATATTGACGATGGCCTAACATATTGACGATGGCCTAACATATTGACTAACATATTGACTATGGCCTAACATATTGACGATGGCCTAACATATTGACTAACATATTGACTATGGCCTAACATATTGACGATGGCCTAACATATTGACGATGGCCTAACATATTGACTAACATATTGACTATGGCCTAACATATTGACGATGGCCTAACATATTGACTAACATATTGACTATGCCCTAACATATTGACGATGGCCTAACATATTGACGATGGCCTAACATATTGACTAACATAATGACTATGGCCTAACATATTGACGATGGCCTAACATATTGACTAACATATTGACTATGGCCTAAGATATTGACGATGGCCTAACATATTGACCAACATATTGACTATGGCCTAACATATTGACGATGGCCTAACATATTGACTATGGCCTAACATATTGACGATGGCCTAACTTATTGACGATGGCCTAACATATTGACGATGGCCTAACATATTGACGATGGCCTAACACATTGACTAACATATTGACGATGGCCTAACATATTGACGATGGCCTAACATATGGCCTAACATATTGACTATGGCCTAACATATTGACGATGGCCTAACATATTGACTATGGCCTAACATATTGACGATGGCCTAACATATTGACGATGGCCTAACATATTGACGATGGCCTAACATATTGACGATGGCCTAACATATTGACTATGGCCTAACATATTGACGATGGCCTAACATATTGACGATGGCCTAACACATTGACTAACATATTGATGATGGCCTAACATATTGACTATGGCCTAACATATTGACGATGGCCTAACATATTGACTAACATATTGACTATGGCCTAAGATATTGACGATGGCCTAACATATTGACTAACATATTGACTATGGCCTAACATATTGACGATGGCCTAACATATTGACTATGGCCTAACATATTGACGATGGCCTAACATATTGACGATGGCCTAACATATTGACGATGGCCTAACATATTGACGATGGCCTAACATATTGACTATGGCCTAACATATTGACGATGGCCTAACATATTGACGATGGCCTAACACATTGACTAACATATTGACGATGGCCTAACATATTGACGATGGCCTAACATATTGACGATGGCCTAACATATTGACTATGGCCTAACACATTGACTAACATATTGACTATGGCCTAACATATTGACGATGGCCTAACATATTGACGATGGCCTAACATATTGACTATGGCCTAACACATTGACTAACATATTGACGATGGCCTAACATATTGACGATGGCCTAACATATTGACGATGGCCTAACATATTGACTATGGCCTAACATATTGACGA